>NC_137773.1:115671613-115851613 GCF_963455305.1 Plecotus auritus
GTTTTCCTAGACATGATATAAGAGCATAGACGTATTCAAAACCCTTAAGAATCAAAATGATAGTTATTCTAATGTTCAAAGTAGTAATAATTTACATTTAAAGGGCTGGTATAATGGAACAAGTCTGTATAAACCCTTGGAATTTACAATGAATGAGCTTGAATGAATAGACAAAAGGAAATCAAACACTATAATTCACAGTAAGAGACTAGGGAAATATTTAAGAATGTGCTTCATATACAGGGAATAAAGGTTCAAAGAGAGTTAATATCTGACGGAAACTGTGTAGTCACTGGGAAGTTGTCTTCAAAGAGCAGAGAACTGTGTTGGATGCTGGTTACATTTATAATTTAGTCCAGTTGAATTAGCATTTTTGAAAGAAAGTTGGTTAAATATTAAAACTTTACTCTTCATAGGGCTCAGATATCTGGAAGAAATGTTACTACTCTCACAGACCTGGGAAATGACTACGAATGTGTCTGATACAGTAGTAATACGTTTGTGGTACCTTAATACATGTAGGGCACTGTTACCATACTGAGAATTTGCATTCCAAGATGCGTGAAAGGTAGGAGAGTGTATAAAATTGTAATCACTCATGTTAATAGAGCTGGTATATATGGAAAAACGCTGCGTAAACACTTGGATTTCACAATGAAGGTTAGGTTTATAGTGAGGCTTAGGGATAGGGCTAGAGCTCGGGTTAGAGTTGGGGTTATGGTTATTCCTAGGGTTAGGTTAAGGTTTTGGTTTAGGGGTGGGTTAGGTTTAGGGCAAAGGCTCGGTTTATGTTAGTTCTACGGTTAAGGTTAGGGTTATGGTGTATTAACATTAGTAATTCTCAATGAATGCCCTTGAATCACTGGACAAAATTTAATCAAACAGTGAGATTTAACAATAATAGTCAAGGGAAATATTTAAGAATGTGCTTGTTGCACTAGGAATACATGGTTCAAAGACCTTTAATATGAAAAGTACACAATTTCGTCCCTGGGATATCGTGTTGAAGAGCTAAGTAGTGAGTGCGATACTGTTTACTATTTTTATTACATCAAAAAGAGTTGGCGTTTTAGGATTAAAGTTGGTGTAAAACTTAAAAATTCGTTCTCATAGACCTGATATAACAGTATGAAAGTATTCGAAATCCTTTAAGAATCAAAAGGATAGCTATTCTATAATCAAAGTAATAATAATTTATGTTTAAAGGGCTGGTATATATGAAATAAGTCTGTATAAACCCTTGGAATTCACAATGAATGAGCTTGAATGACTGGACAAAAGGGAATCAAACGCTGAGAATTCACAGTAAGAGACTAGGGAAATATTTAAAATGTGCTTCCCATACTAGGAATATAGGTTAGAAGAGCATTAAAGTTTGAAGGAAACTGTAGTCACTGGGAAATCCCGTTCAAAGACAAGGGAACTGAGTTAGATACTGGTCACCTTTATACTTTAGTGAAATGTTTTGGAGTTTTTGACAAAAGGTGGGTTAGACATTTAAACATTCATTTTCATAGGGTTCAGATACCTTAAAAAGTTATTATCCTTCAGCTAATAATGACAGTTTATTGTTAGTGTAAAGATTAGGGCTAGGGCTAGTGTTAGGGCTACGGTTAGGGCTAGAGCTAGTGTTATGGCTAAGGTTACGATTAGGGTTATGGTTAGGATTAGGATTAGGGTTAGGGTTCGGGCTAGGGTTAGGTTTAGGGTTTGGGTTAAGGCTAGTGTTAGGCTAAGGGTTAGGGTTAGGGTTCGGGCTAGGGTTAGGGTTAGGGTTAGGGTTCGGGCTAGGGTTAGGGTTAGGGTTAGGGTTAGGGTTAAGGTTAGGGTTAGGTTTAGGGTTAGGGTTAGGGTTCGGGCTAGGATTAGTATTAAGATTAGGGTTCAGGTTAGGGTTTGGGTTAGGGTTAGGGTTGGGTTAGGGTTCGGGTTAAGGTTAGGGTTCGGGCTAGGGTTAGGGTTAGAGTTAGGGTTAAGGTTAGGGTTGGGGCTAGAGTTAGGGTTAGGGTTAGGGTTATAGCTAGTGTTAGGGCTAGGGTTAGGGTTATTGTTCGGGCTAGGGCTAGGGTTAGGTTTAGGGTTAGGGTTAGGGTTAGGGTTCGGGCTAGGGTTAGGGTTATGGTTAGTGTTAGGGTTAGGGCTAGGATTCGGGCTAGGGTTAGGGTTAGGGTTAGGGTTCGGGTTAGGGCTAGGGCTAGTGTTAGTCTAGGGTGAGGGTTAGGGGTGAGGTTAGGGTTATAATTAGTTTTAGGTCTAGGGCAAGGGTTAGAGTTAGGGCTACGGCTAGGGTTAGTGTTAGGGCTAGAGCTTGAGTTACAGTTAGAGTTAGAGATAGGTTTATGGTTCTGTTATGGCTAGGATTTGGGTTAGAGATAGGTTTAGGACAAGAAGAAGGGTCCGTCTAAGGGTTCAGATAAAAATTAGGATTATGGTTTATTAACATTAGGAATTCACAATGAATGACCTTGAATCACTGGACAAGGGTGTATCAAACACTGAAATTCAACAATGATAGACAAGGGAAATATTTAGGAATGTGCTTTATACACTAGGAACACATGTTCAAAGAGATTTAATATCTGTAGCTCACAATTTAGTCCCTGGGAAATCGTGTTCAAAGAGCTGAGAAGGGAGTGTGATACTGTTACATTTTTTACTCCCTAAAAATGAGTTGGCGTTTTCGGAATAATTTGGTGAGAAACTTAAAAATTCTTTTTCTAGACATGATATAAGAGCATAGACGTATTCAAAACCCTTAAGAATCAAAATGATAGTTATTCTAATGTTCAAAGTAGTAATAATTTACATTTAAAGGGCTGGTATAATGGAACAAGTCTGTATAAACCCTTGGAATTTACAATGAATGAGCTTGAATGAATAGACAAAAGGGAATCAAGCACTTTGAATTCACAGTAAGAGTCCAGGGAAATATTTAAGAATGTGCTTCCCATACTGGGAATATATGTTCAAAGAGCATTAATGTCTGAAGAAAACTGTGTAACCACTGGGAAATTGTGTTCAAAGACTAGAGAACTGAGTTAAATACTGGTTACATTTATACTTGAGTGAAACGAGTTGGCGTTTTTGACGAAAGGTTGGTTAAACATTCTAACATTCATTTTCATAGAGCTCAGATACCTTAAAAAGTTATTTTCATCCACTAATAATGACAGTTTATTGTTAGTGTAAAGGTTAGGGCTAGGGCTAGTGTTAGGGCTAGGGTTAGGGTTAAGGTTCAGTTTAGGGTTCGGGCTAGGGTTAGGGTTATGTCTAGTGCTAGGGCTAGGGCTACTGTTAGATCTAGGATTAGGGTGAAAGTTAAGCTTATGCTATGGCTAGGGTTAGGATTAGGGTTACTGCTAGAGCTAGGGTTAGGCATAGGCTTACGGTTAAGGTTACGGTGTATTACCTTACAAATTCACAATGAATGACCTTGAATCACTGTACAAAAGTGAATCAAACGCTGACATTTAACAATGATAGAAAAGGGAAATATTTAGGATTGTGTTTAGAACACTAGAAATACCTGTTCAAAGAGATTTACTATCTGTAGCACACAATTTAGTCACTGGGAAATCGTGCTCAAAGAGCTGAAAATGAGTGTGATACTGTTACATTTTTTACTCCCTAAAAATGAGTTGGCGTTTTTGGAGTCATTTGGTGAGAAACTTAAAAATTCGTTTTCCTAGACATGATATAAGAGCATAGACGTATTCAAAACCCTTAAGAATCAAAATGATAGTTATTCTAATGTTCAAAGTAGTAATAATTTACATTTAAAGGGCTGGTATAATGGAACAAGTCTGTATAAACCCTTGGAATTTACAATGAATGAGCTTGAATGAATAGACAAAAGGAAATCAAACACTATAATTCACAGTAAGAGACTAGGGAAATATTTAAGAATGTGCTTCATATACAGGGAATAAAGGTTCAAAGAGAGTTAATATCTGACGGAAACTGTGTAGTCACTGGGAAGTTGTCTTCAAAGAGCAGAGAACTGTGTTGGATGCTGGTTACATTTATAATTTAGTCCAGTTGAATTAGCATTTTTGAAAGAAAGTTGGTTAAATATTAAAACTTTACTCTTCATAGGGCTCAGATATCTGGAAGAAATGTTACTACTCTCACAGACCTGGGAAATGACTACGAATGTGTCTGATACAGTAGTAATACGTTTGTGGTACCTTAATACATGTAGGGCACTGTTACCATACTGAGAATTTGCATTCCAAGATGCGTGAAAGGTAGGAGAGTGTATAAAATTGTAATCACTCATGTTAATAGAGCTGGTATATATGGAAAAACGCTGCGTAAACACTTGGATTTCACAATGAAGGTTAGGTTTATAGTGAGGCTTAGGGATAGGGCTAGAGCTCGGGTTAGAGTTGGGGTTATGGTTATTCCTAGGGTTAGGTTAAGGTTTTGGTTTAGGGGTGGGTTAGGTTTAGGGCAAAGGCTCGGTTTATGTTAGTTCTACGGTTAAGGTTAGGGTTATGGTGTATTAACATTAGTAATTCTCAATGAATGCCCTTGAATCACTGGACAAAATTTAATCAAACAGTGAGATTTAACAATAATAGTCAAGGGAAATATTTAAGAATGTGCTTGTTGCACTAGGAATACATGGTTCAAAGACCTTTAATATGAAAAGTACACAATTTCGTCCCTGGGATATCGTGTTGAAGAGCTAAGTAGTGAGTGCGATACTGTTTACTATTTTTATTACATCAAAAAGAGTTGGCGTTTTAGGATTAAAGTTGGTGTAAAACTTAAAAATTCGTTCTCATAGACCTGATATAACAGTATGAAAGTATTCGAAATCCTTTAAGAATCAAAAGGATAGCTATTCTATAATCAAAGTAATAATAATTTATGTTTAAAGGGCTGGTATATATGAAATAAGTCTGTATAAACCCTTGGAATTCACAATGAATGAGCTTGAATGACTGGACAAAAGGGAATCAAACGCTGAGAATTCACAGTAAGAGACTAGGGAAATATTTAAAATGTGCTTCCCATACTAGGAATATAGGTTAGAAGAGCATTAAAGTTTGAAGGAAACTGTAGTCACTGGGAAATCCCGTTCAAAGACAAGGGAACTGAGTTAGATACTGGTCACCTTTATACTTTAGTGAAATGTTTTGGAGTTTTTGACAAAAGGTGGGTTAGACATTTAAACATTCATTTTCATAGGGTTCAGATACCTTAAAAAGTTATTATCCTTCAGCTAATAATGACAGTTTATTGTTAGTGTAAAGATTAGGGCTAGGGCTAGTGTTAGGGCTACGGTTAGGGCTAGAGCTAGTGTTATGGCTAAGGTTACGATTAGGGTTATGGTTAGGATTAGGATTAGGGTTAGGGTTCGGGCTAGGGTTAGGTTTAGGGTTTGGGTTAAGGCTAGTGTTAGGCTAAGGGTTAGGGTTAGGGTTCGGGCTAGGGTTAGGGTTAGGGTTAGGGTTCGGGCTAGGGTTAGGGTTAGGGTTAGGGTTAAGGTTAGGGTTAGGTTTAGGGTTAGGGTTAGGGTTCGGGCTAGGATTAGTATTAAGATTAGGGTTCAGGTTAGGGTTTGGGTTAGGGTTAGGGTTGGGTTAGGGTTCGGGTTAAGGTTAGGGTTCGGGCTAGGGTTAGGGTTAGAGTTAGGGTTAAGGTTAGGGTTGGGGCTAGAGTTAGGGTTAGGGTTAGGGTTATAGCTAGTGTTAGGGCTAGGGTTAGGGTTATTGTTCGGGCTAGGGCTAGGGTTAGGTTTAGGGTTAGGGTTAGGGTTAGGGTTCGGGCTAGGGTTAGGGTTATGGTTAGTGTTAGGGTTAGGGCTAGGATTCGGGCTAGGGTTAGGGTTAGGGTTAGGGTTCGGGTTAGGGCTAGGGCTAGTGTTAGTCTAGGGTGAGGGTTAGGGGTGAGGTTAGGGTTATAATTAGTTTTAGGTCTAGGGCAAGGGTTAGAGTTAGGGCTACGGCTAGGGTTAGTGTTAGGGCTAGAGCTTGAGTTACAGTTAGAGTTAGAGATAGGTTTATGGTTCTGTTATGGCTAGGATTTGGGTTAGAGATAGGTTTAGGACAAGAAGAAGGGTCCGTCTAAGGGTTCAGATAAAAATTAGGATTATGGTTTATTAACATTAGGAATTCACAATGAATGACCTTGAATCACTGGACAAGGGTGTATCAAACACTGAAATTCAACAATGATAGACAAGGGAAATATTTAGGAATGTGCTTTATACACTAGGAACACATGTTCAAAGAGATTTAATATCTGTAGCTCACAATTTAGTCCCTGGGAAATCGTGTTCAAAGAGCTGAGAAGGGAGTGTGATACTGTTACATTTTTTACTCCCTAAAAATGAGTTGGCGTTTTCGGAATAATTTGGTGAGAAACTTAAAAATTCTTTTTCTAGACATGATATAAGAGCATAGACGTATTCAAAACCCTTAAGAATCAAAATGATAGTTATTCTAATGTTCAAAGTAGTAATAATTTACATTTAAAGGGCTGGTATAATGGAACAAGTCTGTATAAACCCTTGGAATTTACAATGAATGAGCTTGAATGAATAGACAAAAGGGAATCAAGCACTTTGAATTCACAGTAAGAGTCCAGGGAAATATTTAAGAATGTGCTTCCCATACTGGGAATATATGTTCAAAGAGCATTAATGTCTGAAGAAAACTGTGTAACCACTGGGAAATTGTGTTCAAAGACTAGAGAACTGAGTTAAATACTGGTTACATTTATACTTGAGTGAAACGAGTTGGCGTTTTTGACGAAAGGTTGGTTAAACATTCTAACATTCATTTTCATAGAGCTCAGATACCTTAAAAAGTTATTTTCATCCACTAATAATGACAGTTTATTGTTAGTGTAAAGGTTAGGGCTAGGGCTAGTGTTAGGGCTAGGGTTAGGGTTAAGGTTCAGTTTAGGGTTCGGGCTAGGGTTAGGGTTATGTCTAGTGCTAGGGCTAGGGCTACTGTTAGATCTAGGATTAGGGTGAAAGTTAAGCTTATGCTATGGCTAGGGTTAGGATTAGGGTTACTGCTAGAGCTAGGGTTAGGCATAGGCTTACGGTTAAGGTTACGGTGTATTACCTTACAAATTCACAATGAATGACCTTGAATCACTGTACAAAAGTGAATCAAACGCTGACATTTAACAATGATAGAAAAGGGAAATATTTAGGATTGTGTTTAGAACACTAGAAATACCTGTTCAAAGAGATTTACTATCTGTAGCACACAATTTAGTCACTGGGAAATCGTGCTCAAAGAGCTGAAAATGAGTGTGATACTGTTACATTTTTTACTCCCTAAAAATGAGTTGGCGTTTTTGGAGTCATTTGGTGAGAAACTTAAAAATTCGTTTTCCTAGACATGATATAAGAGCATAGACGTATTCAAAACCCTTAAGAATCAAAATGATAGTTATTCTAATGTTCAAAGTAGTAATAATTTACATTTAAAGGGCTGGTATAATGGAACAAGTCTGTATAAACCCTTGGAATTTACAATGAATGAGCTTGAATGAATAGACAAAAGGAAATCAAACACTATAATTCACAGTAAGAGACTAGGGAAATATTTAAGAATGTGCTTCATATACAGGGAATAAAGGTTCAAAGAGAGTTAATATCTGACGGAAACTGTGTAGTCACTGGGAAGTTGTCTTCAAAGAGCAGAGAACTGTGTTGGATGCTGGTTACATTTATAATTTAGTCCAGTTGAATTAGCATTTTTGAAAGAAAGTTGGTTAAATATTAAAACTTTACTCTTCATAGGGCTCAGATATCTGGAAGAAATGTTACTACTCTCACAGACCTGGGAAATGACTACGAATGTGTCTGATACAGTAGTAATACGTTTGTGGTACCTTAATACATGTAGGGCACTGTTACCATACTGAGAATTTGCATTCCAAGATGCGTGAAAGGTAGGAGAGTGTATAAAATTGTAATCACTCATGTTAATAGAGCTGGTATATATGGAAAAACGCTGCGTAAACACTTGGATTTCACAATGAAGGTTAGGTTTATAGTGAGGCTTAGGGATAGGGCTAGAGCTCGGGTTAGAGTTGGGGTTATGGTTATTCCTAGGGTTAGGTTAAGGTTTTGGTTTAGGGGTGGGTTAGGTTTAGGGCAAAGGCTCGGTTTATGTTAGTTCTACGGTTAAGGTTAGGGTTATGGTGTATTAACATTAGTAATTCTCAATGAATGCCCTTGAATCACTGGACAAAATTTAATCAAACAGTGAGATTTAACAATAATAGTCAAGGGAAATATTTAAGAATGTGCTTGTTGCACTAGGAATACATGGTTCAAAGACCTTTAATATGAAAAGTACACAATTTCGTCCCTGGGATATCGTGTTGAAGAGCTAAGTAGTGAGTGCGATACTGTTTACTATTTTTATTACATCAAAAAGAGTTGGCGTTTTAGGATTAAAGTTGGTGTAAAACTTAAAAATTCGTTCTCATAGACCTGATATAACAGTATGAAAGTATTCGAAATCCTTTAAGAATCAAAAGGATAGCTATTCTATAATCAAAGTAATAATAATTTATGTTTAAAGGGCTGGTATATATGAAATAAGTCTGTATAAACCCTTGGAATTCACAATGAATGAGCTTGAATGACTGGACAAAAGGGAATCAAACGCTGAGAATTCACAGTAAGAGACTAGGGAAATATTTAAAATGTGCTTCCCATACTAGGAATATAGGTTAGAAGAGCATTAAAGTTTGAAGGAAACTGTAGTCACTGGGAAATCCCGTTCAAAGACAAGGGAACTGAGTTAGATACTGGTCACCTTTATACTTTAGTGAAATGTTTTGGAGTTTTTGACAAAAGGTGGGTTAGACATTTAAACATTCATTTTCATAGGGTTCAGATACCTTAAAAAGTTATTATCCTTCAGCTAATAATGACAGTTTATTGTTAGTGTAAAGATTAGGGCTAGGGCTAGTGTTAGGGCTACGGTTAGGGCTAGAGCTAGTGTTATGGCTAAGGTTACGATTAGGGTTATGGTTAGGATTAGGATTAGGGTTAGGGTTCGGGCTAGGGTTAGGTTTAGGGTTTGGGTTAAGGCTAGTGTTAGGCTAAGGGTTAGGGTTAGGGTTCGGGCTAGGGTTAGGGTTAGGGTTAGGGTTCGGGCTAGGGTTAGGGTTAGGGTTAGGGTTAGGGTTAAGGTTAGGGTTAGGTTTAGGGTTAGGGTTAGGGTTCGGGCTAGGATTAGTATTAAGATTAGGGTTCAGGTTAGGGTTTGGGTTAGGGTTAAGGTTAGGGTTCGGGCTAGGGTTAGGGTTAGAGTTAGGGTTAAGGTTAGGGTTGGGGCTAGAGTTAGGGTTAGGGTTAGGGTTATAGCTAGTGTTAGGGCTAGGGTTAGGGTTATTGTTCGGGCTAGGGCTAGGGTTAGGTTTAGGGTTAGGGTTAGGGTTAGGGTTCGGGCTAGGGTTAGGGTTATGGTTAGTGTTAGGGTTAGGGCTAGGATTCGGGCTAGGGTTAGGGTTAGGGTTAGGGTTCGGGTTAGGGCTAGGGCTAGTGTTAGTCTAGGGTGAGGGTTAGGGGTGAGGTTAGGGTTATAATTAGTTTTAGGTCTAGGGCAAGGGTTAGAGTTAGGGCTACGGCTAGGGTTAGTGTTAGGGCTAGAGCTTGAGTTACAGTTAGAGTTAGAGATAGGTTTATGGTTCTGTTATGGCTAGGATTTGGGTTAGAGATAGGTTTAGGACAAGAAGAAGGGTCCGTCTAAGGGTTCAGATAAAAATTAGGATTATGGTTTATTAACATTAGGAATTCACAATGAATGACCTTGAATCACTGGACAAGGGTGTATCAAACACTGAAATTCAACAATGATAGACAAGGGAAATATTTAGGAATGTGCTTTATACACTAGGAACACATGTTCAAAGAGATTTAATATCTGTAGCTCACAATTTAGTCCCTGGGAAATCGTGTTCAAAGAGCTGAGAAGGGAGTGTGATACTGTTACATTTTTTACTCCCTAAAAATGAGTTGGCGTTTTCGGAATAATTTGGTGAGAAACTTAAAAATTCTTTTTCTAGACATGATATAAGAGCATAGACGTATTCAAAACCCTTAAGAATCAAAATGATAGTTATTCTAATGTTCAAAGTAGTAATAATTTACATTTAAAGGGCTGGTATAATGGAACAAGTCTGTATAAACCCTTGGAATTTACAATGAATGAGCTTGAATGAATAGACAAAAGGGAATCAAGCACTTTGAATTCACAGTAAGAGTCCAGGGAAATATTTAAGAATGTGCTTCCCATACTGGGAATATATGTTCAAAGAGCATTAATGTCTGAAGAAAACTGTGTAACCACTGGGAAATTGTGTTCAAAGACTAGAGAACTGAGTTAAATACTGGTTACATTTATACTTGAGTGAAACGAGTTGGCGTTTTTGACGAAAGGTTGGTTAAACATTCTAACATTCATTTTCATAGAGCTCAGATACCTTAAAAAGTTATTTTCATCCACTAATAATGACAGTTTATTGTTAGTGTAAAGGTTAGGGCTAGGGCTAGTGTTAGGGCTAGGGTTAGGGTTAAGGTTCAGTTTAGGGTTCGGGCTAGGGTTAGGGTTATGTCTAGTGCTAGGGCTAGGGCTACTGTTAGATCTAGGATTAGGGTGAAAGTTAAGCTTATGCTATGGCTAGGGTTAGGATTAGGGTTACTGCTAGAGCTAGGGTTAGGCATAGGCTTACGGTTAAGGTTACGGTGTATTACCTTACAAATTCACAATGAATGACCTTGAATCACTGTACAAAAGTGAATCAAACGCTGACATTTAACAATGATAGAAAAGGGAAATATTTAGGATTGTGTTTAGAACACTAGAAATACCTGTTCAAAGAGATTTACTATCTGTAGCACACAATTTAGTCACTGGGAAATCGTGCTCAAAGAGCTGAAAATGAGTGTGATACTGTTACATTTTTTACTCCCTAAAAATGAGTTGGCGTTTTTGGAGTCATTTGGTGAGAAACTTAAAAATTCGTTTTCCTAGACATGATATAAGAGCATAGACGTATTCAAAACCCTTAAGAATCAAAATGATAGTTATTCTAATGTTCAAAGTAGTAATAATTTACATTTAAAGGGCTGGTATAATGGAACAAGTCTGTATAAACCCTTGGAATTTACAATGAATGAGCTTGAATGAATAGACAAAAGGAAATCAAACACTATAATTCACAGTAAGAGACTAGGGAAATATTTAAGAATGTGCTTCATATACAGGGAATAAAGGTTCAAAGAGAGTTAATATCTGACGGAAACTGTGTAGTCACTGGGAAGTTGTCTTCAAAGAGCAGAGAACTGTGTTGGATGCTGGTTACATTTATAATTTAGTCCAGTTGAATTAGCATTTTTGAAAGAAAGTTGGTTAAATATTAAAACTTTACTCTTCATAGGGCTCAGATATCTGGAAGAAATGTTACAACTCTCACAGACCTGGGAAATGACTACGAATGTGTCTGATACAGTAGTAATACGTTTGTGGTACCTTAATACATGTAGGGCACTGTTACCATACTGAGAATTTGCATTCCAAGATGCGTGAAAGGTAGGAGAGTGTATAAAATTGTAATCACTCATGTTAATAGAGCTGGTATATATGGAAAAACGCTGCGTAAACACTTGGATTTCACAATGAAGGTTAGGTTTATAGTGAGGCTTAGGGATAGGGCTAGAGCTCGGGTTAGAGTTGGGGTTATGGTTATTCCTAGGGTTAGGTTAAGGTTTTGGTTTAGGGGTGGGTTAGGTTTAGGGCAAAGGCTCGGTTTATGTTAGTTCTACGGTTAAGGTTAGGGTTATGGTGTATTAACATTAGTAATTCTCAATGAATGCCCTTGAATCACTGGACAAAATTTAATCAAACAGTGAGATTTAACAATAATAGTCAAGGGAAATATTTAAGAATGTGCTTGTTGCACTAGGAATACATGGTTCAAAGACCTTTAATATGAAAAGTACACAATTTCGTCCCTGGGATATCGTGTTGAAGAGCTAAGTAGTGAGTGCGATACTGTTTACTATTTTTATTACATCAAAAAGAGTTGGCGTTTTAGGATTAAAGTTGGTGTAAAACTTAAAAATTCGTTCTCATAGACCTGATATAACAGTATGAAAGTATTCGAAATCCTTTAAGAATCAAAAGGATAGCTATTCTATAATCAAAGTAATAATAATTTATGTTTAAAGGGCTGGTATATATGAAATAAGTCTGTATAAACCCTTGGAATTCACAATGAATGAGCTTGAATGACTGGACAAAAGGGAATCAAACGCTGAGAATTCACAGTAAGAGACTAGGGAAATATTTAAAATGTGCTTCCCATACTAGGAATATAGGTTAGAAGAGCATTAAAGTTTGAAGGAAACTGTAGTCACTGGGAAATCCCGTTCAAAGACAAGGGAACTGAGTTAGATACTGGTCACCTTTATACTTTAGTGAAATGTTTTGGAGTTTTTGACAAAAGGTGGGTTAGACATTTAAACATTCATTTTCATAGGGTTCAGATACCTTAAAAAGTTATTATCCTTCAGCTAATAATGACAGTTTATTGTTAGTGTAAAGATTAGGGCTAGGGCTAGTGTTAGGGCTACGGTTAGGGCTAGAGCTAGTGTTATGGCTAAGGTTACGATTAGGGTTATGGTTAGGATTAGGGTTAGGGTTAGGGTTCGGGCTAGGGTTAGGTTTAGGGTTTGGGTTAAGGCTAGTGTTAGGCTAAGGGTTAGGGTTAGGGTTCGGGCTAGGGTTAGGGTTAGGGTTAGGGTTCGGGCTAGGGTTAGGGTTAGGGTTAGGGTTAGGGTTAAGGTTAGGGTTAGGTTTAGGGTTAGGGTTAGGGTTCGGGCTAGGATTAGTATTAAGATTAGGGTTCAGGTTAGGGTTTGGGTTAGGGTTAGGGTTGGGTTAGGGTTCGGGTTAAGGTTAGGGTTCGGGCTAGGGTTAGGGTTAGAGTTAGGGTTAAGGTTAGGGTTGGGGCTAGAGTTAGGGTTAGGGTTAGGGTTATAGCTAGTGTTAGGGCTAGGGTTAGGGTTATTGTTCGGGCTAGGGCTAGGGTTAGGTTTAGGGTTAGGGTTAGGGTTAGGGTTCGGGCTAGGGTTAGGGTTATGGTTAGTGTTAGGGTTAGGGCTAGGGTTCGGGCTAGGGTTAGGGTTAGGGTTAGGGTTAGGGCTAGGGCTAGGGCTAGTGTTAGTCTAGGGTGAGGGTTAGGGGTGAGGTTAGGGTTATAATTAGTTTTAGGTCTAGGGCAAGGGTTAGAGTTAGGGCTACGGCTAGGGTTAGTGTTAGGGCTAGAGCTTGAGTTACAGTTAGAGTTAGAGATAGGTTTATGGTTCTGTTATGGCTAGGATTTGGGTTAGAGATAGGTTTAGGACAAGAAGAAGGGTCCGTCTAAGGGTTCAGATAAAAATTAGGATTATGGTTTATTAACATTAGGAATTCACAATGAATGACCTTGAATCACTGGACAAGGGTGTATCAAACACTGAAATTCAACAATGATAGACAAGGGAAATATTTAGGAATGTGCTTTATACACTAGGAACACATGTTCAAAGAGATTTAATATCTGTAGCTCACAATTTAGTCCCTGGGAAATCGTGTTCAAAGAGCTGAGAAGGGAGTGTGATACTGTTACATTTTTTACTCCCTAAAAATGAGTTGGCGTTTTCGGAATAATTTGGTGAGAAACTTAAAAATTCTTTTTCTAGACATGATATAAGAGCATAGACGTATTCAAAACCCTTAAGAATCAAAATGATAGTTATTCTAATGTTCAAAGTAGTAATAATTTACATTTAAAGGGCTGGTATAATGGAACAAGTCTGTATAAACCCTTGGAATTTACAATGAATGAGCTTGAATGAATAGACAAAAGGGAATCAAGCACTTTGAATTCACAGTAAGAGTCCAGGGAAATATTTAAGAATGTGCTTCCCATACTGGGAATATATGTTCAAAGAGCATTAATGTCTGAAGAAAACTGTGTAACCACTGGGAAATTGTGTTCAAAGACTAGAGAACTGAGTTAAATACTGGTTACATTTATACTTGAGTGAAACGAGTTGGCGTTTTTGACGAAAGGTTGGTTAAACATTCTAACATTCATTTTCATAGAGCTCAGATACCTTAAAATGTTATTTTCATCCACTAATAATGACAGTTTATTGTTAGTGTAAAGGTTAGGGCTAGGGCTAGTGTTAGGGCTAGGGTTAGGGTTAAGGTTCAGTTTAGGGTTCGGGCTAGGGTTAGGGTTATGTCTAGTGCTAGGGCTAGGGCTACTGTTAGATCTAGGATTAGGGTGAAAGTTAAGCTTATGCTATGGCTAGGGTTAGGATTAGGGTTACTGCTAGAGCTTGGGTTAGGCATAGGCTTACGGTTAAGGTTACGGTGTATTACCGTACAAATTCACAATGAATGACCTTGAATCACTGTACAAAAGTGAATCAAACGCTGACATTTAACAATGATAGAAAAGGGAAATATTTAGGATTGTGTTTAGAACACTAGAAATACCTGTTCAAAGAGATTTACTATCTGTAGCACACAATTTAGTCACTGGGAAATCGTGTTCAAAGAGCTGAAAATGAGTGTGATACTGTTACATTTTTTACTCCCTAAAAATGAGTTGGCGTTTTTGGAGTCATTTGGTGAGAAACTTAAAAATTCGTTTTCCTAGACATGATATAAGAGCATAGACGTATTCAAAACCCTTAAGAATCAAAATGATAGTTATTCTAATGTTCAAAGTAGTAATAATTTACATTTAAAGGGCTGGTATAATGGAACAAGTCTGTATAAACCCTTGGAATTTACAATGAATGAGCTTGAATGAATAGACAAAAGGAAATCAAACACTATAATTCACAGTAAGAGACTAGGGAAATATTTAAGAATGTGCTTCATATACAGGGAATAAAGGTTCAAAGAGAGTTAATATCTGACGGAAACTGTGTAGTCACTGGGAAGTTGTCTTCAAAGAGCAGAGAACTGTGTTGGATGCTGGTTACATTTATAATTTAGTCCAGTTGAATTAGCATTTTTGAAAGAAAGTTGGTTAAATATTAAAACTTTACTCTTCATAGGGCTCAGATATCTGGAAGAAATGTTACTACTCTCACAGACCTGGGAAATGACTACGAATGTGTCTGATACAGTAGTAATACGTTTGTGGTACCTTAATACATGTAGGGCACTGTTACCATACTGAGAATTTGCATTCCAAGATGCGTGAAAGGTAGGAGAGTGTATAAAATTGTAATCACTCATGTTAATAGAGCTGGTATATATGGAAAAACGCTGCGTAAACACTTGGATTTCACAATGAAGGTTAGGTTTATAGTGAGGCTTAGGGATAGGGCTAGAGCTCGGGTTAGAGTTGGGGTTATGGTTATTCCTAGGGTTAGGTTAAGGTTTTGGTTTAGGGGTGGGTTAGGTTTAGGGCAAAGGCTCGGTTTATGTTAGTTCTACGGTTAAGGTTAGGGTTATGGTGTATTAACATTAGTAATTCTCAATGAATGCCCTTGAATCACTGGACAAAATTTAATCAAACAGTGAGATTTAACAATAATAGTCAAGGGAAATATTTAAGAATGTGCTTGTTGCACTAGGAATACATGGTTCAAAGACCTTTAATATGAAAAGTACACAATTTCGTCCCTGGGATATCGTGTTGAAGAGCTAAGTAGTGAGTGCGATACTGTTTACTATTTTTATTACATCAAAAAGAGTTGGCGTTTTAGGATTAAAGTTGGTGTAAAACTTAAAAATTCGTTCTCATAGACCTGATATAACAGTATGAAAGTATTCGAAATCCTTTAAGAATCAAAAGGATAGCTATTCTATAATCAAAGTAATAATAATTTATGTTTAAAGGGCTGGTATATATGAAATAAGTCTGTATAAACCCTTGGAATTCACAATGAATGAGCTTGAATGACTGGACAAAAGGGAATCAAACGCTGAGAATTCACAGTAAGAGACTAGGGAAATATTTAAAATGTGCTTCCCATACTAGGAATATAGGTTAGAAGAGCATTAAAGTTTGAAGGAAACTGTAGTCACTGGGAAATCCCGTTCAAAGACAAGGGAACTGAGTTAGATACTGGTCACCTTTATACTTTAGTGAAATGTTTTGGAGTTTTTGACAAAAGGTGGGTTAGACATTTAAACATTCATTTTCATAGGGTTCAGATACCTTAAAAAGTTATTATCCTTCAGCTAATAATGACAGTTTATTGTTAGTGTAAAGATTAGGGCTAGGGCTAGTGTTAGGGCTACGGTTAGGGCTAGAGCTAGTGTTATGGCTAAGGTTACGATTAGGGTTATGGTTAGGATTAGGATTAGGGTTAGGGTTCGGGCTAGGGTTAGGTTTAGGGTTTGGGTTAAGGCTAGTGTTAGGCTAAGGGTTAGGGTTAGGGTTCGGGCTAGGGTTAGGGTTAGGGTTAGGGTTCGGGCTAGGGTTAGGGTTAGGGTTAGGGTTAGGGTTAAGGTTAGGGTTAGGTTTAGGGTTAGGGTTAGGGTTCGGGCTAGGATTAGTATTAAGATTAGGGTTCAGGTTAGGGTTTGGGTTAGGGTTAGGGTTGGGTTAGGGTTCGGGTTAAGGTTAGGGTTCGGGCTAGGGTTAGGGTTAGAGTTAGGGTTAAGGTTAGGGTTGGGGCTAGAGTTAGGGTTAGGGTTAGGGTTATAGCTAGTGTTAGGGCTAGGGTTAGGGTTATTGTTCGGGCTAGGGCTAGGGTTAGGTTTAGGGTTAGGGTTAGGGTTAGGGTTCGGGCTAGGGTTAGGGTTATGGTTAGTGTTAGGGTTAGGGCTAGGATTCGGGCTAGGGTTAGGGTTAGGGTTAGGGTTCGGGTTAGGGCTAGGGCTAGTGTTAGTCTAGGGTGAGGGTTAGGGGTGAGGTTAGGGTTATAATTAGTTTTAGGTCTAGGGCAAGGGTTAGAGTTAGGGCTACGGCTAGGGTTAGTGTTAGGGCTAGAGCTTGAGTTACAGTTAGAGTTAGAGATAGGTTTATGGTTCTGTTATGGCTAGGATTTGGGTTAGAGATAGGTTTAGGACAAGAAGAAGGGTCCGTCTAAGGGTTCAGATAAAAATTAGGATTATGGTTTATTAACATTAGGAATTCACAATGAATGACCTTGAATCACTGGACAAGGGTGTATCAAACACTGAAATTCAACAATGATAGACAAGGGAAATATTTAGGAATGTGCTTTATACACTAGGAACACATGTTCAAAGAGATTTAATATCTGTAGCTCACAATTTAGTCCCTGGGAAATCGTGTTCAAAGAGCTGAGAAGGGAGTGTGATACTGTTACATTTTTTACTCCCTAAAAATGAGTTGGCGTTTTCGGAATAATTTGGTGAGAAACTTAAAAATTCTTTTTCTAGACATGATATAAGAGCATAGACGTATTCAAAACCCTTAAGAATCAAAATGATAGTTATTCTAATGTTCAAAGTAGTAATAATTTACATTTAAAGGGCTGGTATAATGGAACAAGTCTGTATAAACCCTTGGAATTTACAATGAATGAGCTTGAATGAATAGACAAAAGGGAATCAAGCACTTTGAATTCACAGTAAGAGTCCAGGGAAATATTTAAGAATGTGCTTCCCATACTGGGAATATATGTTCAAAGAGCATTAATGTCTGAAGAAAACTGTGTAACCACTGGGAAATTGTGTTCAAAGACTAGAGAACTGAGTTAAATACTGGTTACATTTATACTTGAGTGAAACGAGTTGGCGTTTTTGACGAAAGGTTGGTTAAACATTCTAACATTCATTTTCATAGAGCTCAGATACCTTAAAAAGTTATTTTCATCCACTAATAATGACAGTTTATTGTTAGTGTAAAGGTTAGGGCTAGGGCTAGTGTTAGGGCTAGGGTTAGGGTTAAGGTTCAGTTTAGGGTTCGGGCTAGGGTTAGGGTTATGTCTAGTGCTAGGGCTAGGGCTACTGTTAGATCTAGGATTAGGGTGAAAGTTAAGCTTATGCTATGGCTAGGGTTAGGATTAGGGTTACTGCTAGAGCTAGGGTTAGGCATAGGCTTACGGTTAAGGTTACGGTGTATTACCTTACAAATTCACAATGAATGACCTTGAATCACTGTACAAAAGTGAATCAAACGCTGACATTTAACAATGATAGAAAAGGGAAATATTTAGGATTGTGTTTAGAACACTAGAAATACCTGTTCAAAGAGATTTACTATCTGTAGCACACAATTTAGTCACTGGGAAATCGTGCTCAAAGAGCTGAAAATGAGTGTGATACTGTTACATTTTTTACTCCCTAAAAATGAGTTGGCGTTTTTGGAGTCATTTGGTGAGAAACTTAAAAATTCGTTTTCCTAGACATGATATAAGAGCATAGACGTATTCAAAACCCTTAAGAATCAAAATGATAGTTATTCTAATGTTCAAAGTAGTAATAATTTACATTTAAAGGGCTGGTATAATGGAACAAGTCTGTATAAACCCTTGGAATTTACAATGAATGAGCTTGAATGAATAGACAAAAGGAAATCAAACACTATAATTCACAGTAAGAGACTAGGGAAATATTTAAGAATGTGCTTCATATACAGGGAATAAAGGTTCAAAGAGAGTTAATATCTGACGGAAACTGTGTAGTCACTGGGAAGTTGTCTTCAAAGAGCAGAGAACTGTGTTGGATGCTGGTTACATTTATAATTTAGTCCAGTTGAATTAGCATTTTTGAAAGAAAGTTGGTTAAATATTAAAACTTTACTCTTCATAGGGCTCAGATATCTGGAAGAAATGTTACTACTCTCACAGACCTGGGAAATGACTACGAATGTGTCTGATACAGTAGTAATACGTTTGTGGTACCTTAATACATGTAGGGCACTGTTACCATACTGAGAATTTGCATTCCAAGATGCGTGAAAGGTAGGAGAGTGTATAAAATTGTAATCACTCATGTTAATAGAGCTGGTATATATGGAAAAACGCTGCGTAAACACTTGGATTTCACAATGAAGGTTAGGTTTATAGTGAGGCTTAGGGATAGGGCTAGAGCTCGGGTTAGAGTTGGGGTTATGGTTATTCCTAGGGTTAGGTTAAGGTTTTGGTTTAGGGGTGGGTTAGGTTTAGGGCAAAGGCTCGGTTTATGTTAGTTCTACGGTTAAGGTTAGGGTTATGGTGTATTAACATTAGTAATTCTCAATGAATGCCCTTGAATCACTGGACAAAATTTAATCAAACAGTGAGATTTAACAATAATAGTCAAGGGAAATATTTAAGAATGTGCTTGTTGCACTAGGAATACATGGTTCAAAGACCTTTAATATGAAAAGTACACAATTTCGTCCCTGGGATATCGTGTTGAAGAGCTAAGTAGTGAGTGCGATACTGTTTACTATTTTTATTACATCAAAAAGAGTTGGCGTTTTAGGATTAAAGTTGGTGTAAAACTTAAAAATTCGTTCTCATAGACCTGATATAACAGTATGAAAGTATTCGAAATCCTTTAAGAATCAAAAGGATAGCTATTCTATAATCAAAGTAATAATAATTTATGTTTAAAGGGCTGGTATATATGAAATAAGTCTGTATAAACCCTTGGAATTCACAATGAATGAGCTTGAATGACTGGACAAAAGGGAATCAAACGCTGAGAATTCACAGTAAGAGACTAGGGAAATATTTAAAATGTGCTTCCCATACTAGGAATATAGGTTAGAAGAGCATTAAAGTTTGAAGGAAACTGTAGTCACTGGGAAATCCCGTTCAAAGACAAGGGAACTGAGTTAGATACTGGTCACCTTTATACTTTAGTGAAATGTTTTGGAGTTTTTGACAAAAGGTGGGTTAGACATTTAAACATTCATTTTCATAGGGTTCAGATACCTTAAAAAGTTATTATCCTTCAGCTAATAATGACAGTTTATTGTTAGTGTAAAGATTAGGGCTAGGGCTAGTGTTAGGGCTACGGTTAGGGCTAGAGCTAGTGTTATGGCTAAGGTTACGATTAGGGTTATGGTTAGGATTAGGATTAGGGTTAGGGTTCGGGCTAGGGTTAGGTTTAGGGTTTGGGTTAAGGCTAGTGTTAGGCTAAGGGTTAGGGTTAGGGTTCGGGCTAGGGTTAGGGTTAGGGTTAGGGTTCGGGCTAGGGTTAGGGTTAGGGTTAGGGTTAAGGTTAGGGTTAGGTTTAGGGTTAGGGTTAGGGTTCGGGCTAGGATTAGTATTAAGATTAGGGTTCAGGTTAGGGTTTGGGTTAGGGTTAGGGTTGGGTTAGGGTTCGGGTTAAGGTTAGGGTTCGGGCTAGGGTTAGGGTTAGAGTTAGGGTTAAGGTTAGGGTTGGGGCTAGAGTTAGGGTTAGGGTTAGGGTTATAGCTAGTGTTAGGGCTAGGGTTAGGGTTATTGTTCGGGCTAGGGCTAGGGTTAGGTTTAGGGTTAGGGTTAGGGTTAGGGTTCGGGCTAGGGTTAGGGTTATGGTTAGTGTTAGGGTTAGGGCTAGGATTCGGGCTAGGATTAGGGTTAGGGTTAGGGTTCGGGTTAGGGCTAGGGCTAGTGTTAGTCTAGGGTGAGGGTTAGGGGTGAGGTTAGGGTTATAATTAGTTTTAGGTCTAGGGCAAGGGTTAGAGTTAGGGCTACGGCTAGGGTTAGTGTTAGGGCTAGAGCTTGAGTTACAGTTAGAGTTAGAGATAGGTTTATGGTTCTGTTATGGCTAGGATTTGGGTTAGAGATAGGTTTAGGACAAGAAGAAGGGTCCGTCTAAGGGTTCAGATAAAAATTAGGATTATGGTTTATTAACATTAGGAATTCACAATGAATGACCTTGAATCACTGGACAAGGGTGTATCAAACACTGAAATTCAACAATGATAGACAAGGGAAATATTTAGGAATGTGCTTTATACACTAGGAACACATGTTCAAAGAGATTTAATATCTGTAGCTCACAATTTAGTCCCTGGGAAATCGTGTTCAAAGAGCTGAGAAGGGAGTGTGATACTGTTACATTTTTTACTCCCTAAAAATGAGTTGGCGTTTTCGGAATAATTTGGTGAGAAACTTAAAAATTCTTTTTCTAGACATGATATAAGAGCATAGACGTATTCAAAACCCTTAAGAATCAAAATGATAGTTATTCTAATGTTCAAAGTAGTAATAATTTACATTTAAAGGGCTGGTATAATGGAACAAGTCTGTATAAACCCTTGGAATTTACAATGAATGAGCTTGAATGAATAGACAAAAGGGAATCAAGCACTTTGAATTCACAGTAAGAGTCCAGGGAAATATTTAAGAATGTGCTTCCCATACTGGGAATATATGTTCAAAGAGCATTAATGTCTGAAGAAAACTGTGTAACCACTGGGAAATTGTGTTCAAAGACTAGAGAACTGAGTTAAATACTGGTTACATTTATACTTGAGTGAAATGAGTTGGCGTTTTTGACGAAAGGTTGGTTAAACATTCTAACATTCATTTTCATAGAGCTCAGATACCTTAAAAAGTTATTTTCATCCACTAATAATGACAGTTTATTGTTAGTGTAAAGGTTAGGGCTAGGGCTAGTGTTAGGGCTAGGGTTAGGGTTAAGGTTCAGTTTAGGGTTCGGGCTAGGGTTAGGGTTATGTCTAGTGCTAGGGCTAGGGCTACTGTTAGATCTAGGATTAGGGTGAAAGTTAAGCTTATGCTATGGCTAGGGTTAGGATTAGGGTTACTGCTAGAGCTAGGGTTAGGCATAGGCTTACGGTTAAGGTTACGGTGTATTACCTTACAAATTCACAATGAATGACCTTGAATCACTGTACAAAAGTGAATCAAACGCTGACATTTAACAATGATAGAAAAGGGAAATATTTAGGATTGTGTTTAGAACACTAGAAATACCTGTTCAAAGAGATTTACTATCTGTAGCACACAATTTAGTCACTGGGAAATCGTGCTCAAAGAGCTGAAAATGAGTGTGATACTGTTACATTTTTTACTCCCTAAAAATGAGTTGGCGTTTTTGGAGTCATTTGGTGAGAAACTTAAAAATTCGTTTTCCTAGACATGATATAAGAGCATAGACGTATTCAAAACCCTTAAGAATCAAAATGATAGTTATTCTAATGTTCAAAGTAGTAATAATTTACATTTAAAGGGCTGGTATAATGGAACAAGTCTGTATAAACCCTTGGAATTTACAATGAATGAGCTTGAATGAATAGACAAAAGGAAATCAAACACTATAATTCACAGTAAGAGACTAGGGAAATATTTAAGAATGTGCTTCATATACAGGGAATAAAGGTTCAAAGAGAGTTAATATCTGACGGAAACTGTGTAGTCACTGGGAAGTTGTCTTCAAAGAGCAGAGAACTGTGTTGGATGCTGGTTACATTTATAATTTAGTCCAGTTGAATTAGCATTTTTGAAAGAAAGTTGGTTAAATATTAAAACTTTACTCTTCATAGGGCTCAGATATCTGGAAGAAATGTTACTACTCTCACAGACCTGGGAAATGACTACGAATGTGTCTGATACAGTAGTAATACGTTTGTGGTACCTTAATACATGTAGGGCACTGTTACCATACTGAGAATTTGCATTCCAAGATGCGTGAAAGGTAGGAGAGTGTATAAAATTGTAATCACTCATGTTAATAGAGCTGGTATATATGGAAAAACGCTGCGTAAACACTTGGATTTCACAATGAAGGTTAGGTTTATAGTGAGGCTTAGGGATAGGGCTAGAGCTCGGGTTAGAGTTGGGGTTATGGTTATTCCTAGGGTTAGGTTAAGGTTTTGGTTTAGGGGTGGGTTAGGTTTAGGGCAAAGGCTCGGTTTATGTTAGTTCTACGGTTAAGGTTAGGGTTATGGTGTATTAACATTAGTAATTCTCAATGAATGCCCTTGAATCACTGGACAAAATTTAATCAAACAGTGAGATTTAACAATAATAGTCAAGGGAAATATTTAAGAATGTGCTTGTTGCACTAGGAATACATGGTTCAAAGACCTTTAATATGAAAAGTACACAATTTCGTCCCTGGGATATCGTGTTGAAGAGCTAAGTAGTGAGTGCGATACTGTTTACTATTTTTATTACATCAAAAAGAGTTGGCGTTTTAGGATTAAAGTTGGTGTAAAACTTAAAAATTCGTTCTCATAGACCTGATATAACAGTATGAAAGTATTCGAAATCCTTTAAGAATCAAAAGGATAGCTATTCTATAATCAAAGTAATAATAATTTATGTTTAAAGGGCTGGTATATATGAAATAAGTCTGTATAAACCCTTGGAATTCACAATGAATGAGCTTGAATGACTGGACAAAAGGGAATCAAACGCTGAGAATTCACAGTAAGAGACTAGGGAAATATTTAAAATGTGCTTCCCATACTAGGAATATAGGTTAGAAGAGCATTAAAGTTTGAAGGAAACTGTAGTCACTGGGAAATCCCGTTCAAAGACAAGGGAACTGAGTTAGATACTGGTCACCTTTATACTTTAGTGAAATGTTTTGGAGTTTTTGACAAAAGGTGGGTTAGACATTTAAACATTCATTTTCATAGGGTTCAGATACCTTAAAAAGTTATTATCCTTCAGCTAATAATGACAGTTTATTGTTAGTGTAAAGATTAGGGCTAGGGCTAGTGTTAGGGCTACGGTTAGGGCTAGAGCTAGTGTTATGGCTAAGGTTACGATTAGGGTTATGGTTAGGATTAGGATTAGGGTTAGGGTTCGGGCTAGGGTTAGGTTTAGGGTTTGGGTTAAGGCTAGTGTTAGGCTAAGGGTTAGGGTTAGGGTTCGGGCTAGGGTTAGGGTTAGGGTTAGGGTTCGGGCTAGGGTTAGGGTTAGGGTTAGGGTTAAGGTTAGGGTTAGGTTTAGGGTTAGGGTTAGGGTTCGGGCTAGGATTAGTATTAAGATTAGGGTTCAGGTTAGGGTTTGGGTTAGGGTTAGGGTTGGGTTAGGGTTCGGGTTAAGGTTAGGGTTCGGGCTAGGGTTAGGGTTAGAGTTAGGGTTAAGGTTAGGGTTGGGGCTAGAGTTAGGGTTAGGGTTAGGGTTATAGCTAGTGTTAGGGCTAGGGTTAGGGTTATTGTTCGGGCTAGGGCTAGGGTTAGGTTTAGGGTTAGGGTTAGGGTTAGGGTTCGGGCTAGGGTTAGGGTTATGGTTAGTGTTAGGGTTAGGGCTAGGATTCGGGCTAGGGTTAGGGTTATGGTTAGGGTTCGGGTTAGGGCTAGGGCTAGTGTTAGTCTAGGGTGAGGGTTAGGGGTGAGGTTAGGGTTATAATTAGTTTTAGGTCTAGGGCAAGGGTTAGAGTTAGGGCTACGGCTAGGGTTAGTGTTAGGGCTAGAGCTTGAGTTACAGTTAGAGTTAGAGATAGGTTTATGGTTCTGTTATGGCTAGGATTTGGGTTAGAGATAGGTTTAGGACAAGAAGAAGGGTCCGTCTAAGGGTTCAGATAAAAATTAGGATTATGGTTTATTAACATTAGGAATTCACAATGAATGACCTTGAATCACTGGACAAGGGTGTATCAAACACTGAAATTCAACAATGATAGACAAGGGAAATATTTAGGAATGTGCTTTATACACTAGGAACACATGTTCAAAGAGATTTAATATCTGTAGCTCACAATTTAGTCCCTGGGAAATCGTGTTCAAAGAGCTGAGAAGGGAGTGTGATACTGTTACATTTTTTACTCCCTAAAAATGAGTTGGCGTTTTCGGAATAATTTGGTGAGAAACTTAAAAATTCTTTTTCTAGACATGATATAAGAGCATAGACGTATTCAAAACCCTTAAGAATCAAAATGATAGTTATTCTAATGTTCAAAGTAGTAATAATTTACATTTAAAGGGCTGGTATAATGGAACAAGTCTGTATAAACCCTTGGAATTTACAATGAATGAGCTTGAATGAATAGACAAAAGGGAATCAAGCACTTTGAATTCACAGTAAGAGTCCAGGGAAATATTTAAGAATGTGCTTCCCATACTGGGAATATATGTTCAAAGAGCATTAATGTCTGAAGAAAACTGTGTAACCACTGGGAAATTGTGTTCAAAGACTAGAGAACTGAGTTAAATACTGGTTACATTTATACTTGAGTGAAACGAGTTGGCGTTTTTGACGAAAGGTTGGTTAAACATTCTAACATTCATTTTCATAGAGCTCAGATACCTTAAAAAGTTATTTTCATCCACTAATAATGACAGTTTATTGTTAGTGTAAAGGTTAGGGCTAGGGCTAGTGTTAGGGCTAGGGTTAGGGTTAAGGTTCAGTTTAGGGTTCGGGCTAGGGTTAGGGTTATGTCTAGTGCTAGGGCTAGGGCTACTGTTAGATCTAGGATTAGGGTGAAAGTTAAGCTTATGCTATGGCTAGGGTTAGGATTAGGGTTACTGCTAGAGCTAGGGTTAGGCATAGGCTTACGGTTAAGGTTACGGTGTATTACCTTACAAATTCACAATGAATGACCTTGAATCACTGTACAAAAGTGAATCAAACGCTGACATTTAACAATGATAGAAAAGGGAAATATTTAGGATTGTGTTTAGAACACTAGAAATACCTGTTCAAAGAGATTTACTATCTGTAGCACACAATTTAGTCACTGGGAAATCGTGCTCAAAGAGCTGAAAATGAGTGTGATACTGTTACATTTTTTACTCCCTAAAAATGAGTTGGCGTTTTTGGAGTCATTTGGTGAGAAACTTAAAAATTCGTTTTCCTAGACATGATATAAGAGCATAGACGTATTCAAAACCCTTAAGAATCAAAATGATAGTTATTCTAATGTTCAAAGTAGTAATAATTTACATTTAAAGGGCTGGTATAATGGAACAAGTCTGTATAAACCCTTGGAATTTACAATGAATGAGCTTGAATGAATAGACAAAAGGAAATCAAACACTATAATTCACAGTAAGAGACTAGGGAAATATTTAAGAATGTGCTTCATATACAGGGAATAAAGGTTCAAAGAGAGTTAATATCTGACGGAAACTGTGTAGTCACTGGGAAGTTGTCTTCAAAGAGCAGAGAACTGTGTTGGATGCTGGTTACATTTATAATTTAGTCCAGTTGAATTAGCATTTTTGAAAGAAAGTTGGTTAAATATTAAAACTTTACTCTTCATAGGGCTCAGATATCTGGAAGAAATGTTACAACTCTCACAGACCTGGGAAATGACTACGAATGTGTCTGATACAGTAGTAATACGTTTGTGGTACCTTAATACATGTAGGGCACTGTTACCATACTGAGAATTTGCATTCCAAGATGCGTGAAAGGTAGGAGAGTGTATAAAATTGTAATCACTCATGTTAATAGAGCTGGTATATATGGAAAAACGCTGCGTAAACACTTGGATTTCACAATGAAGGTTAGGTTTATAGTGAGGCTTAGGGATAGGGCTAGAGCTCGGGTTAGAGTTGGGGTTATGGTTATTCCTAGGGTTAGGTTAAGGTTTTGGTTTAGGGGTGGGTTAGGTTTAGGGCAAAGGCTCGGTTTATGTTAGTTCTACGGTTAAGGTTAGGGTTATGGTGTATTAACATTAGTAATTCTCAATGAATGCCCTTGAATCACTGGACAAAATTTAATCAAACAGTGAGATTTAACAATAATAGTCAAGGGAAATATTTAAGAATGTGCTTGTTGCACTAGGAATACATGGTTCAAAGACCTTTAATATGAAAAGTACACAATTTCGTCCCTGGGATATCGTGTTGAAGAGCTAAGTAGTGAGTGCGATACTGTTTACTATTTTTATTACATCAAAAAGAGTTGGCGTTTTAGGATTAAAGTTGGTGTAAAACTTAAAAATTCGTTCTCATAGACCTGATATAACAGTATGAAAGTATTCGAAATCCTTTAAGAATCAAAAGGATAGCTATTCTATAATCAAAGTAATAATAATTTATGTTTAAAGGGCTGGTATATATGAAATAAGTCTGTATAAACCCTTGGAATTCACAATGAATGAGCTTGAATGACTGGACAAAAGGGAATCAAACGCTGAGAATTCACAGTAAGAGACTAGGGAAATATTTAAAATGTGCTTCCCATACTAGGAATATAGGTTAGAAAAGAATTAAAGTTTGAAGGAAACTGTAGTCACTGGGAAATCCCGTTCAAAGACAAGGGAACTGAGTTAGATACTGGTCACCTTTATACTTTAGTGAAATGTTTTGGAGTTTTTGACAAAAGGTGGGTTAGACATTTAAACATTCATTTTCATAGGGTTCAGATACCTTAAAAAGTTATTATCCTTCAGCTAATAATGACAGTTTATTGTTAGTGTAAAGATTAGGGCTAGGGCTAGTGTTAGGGCTACGGTTAGGGCTAGAGCTAGTGTTATGGCTAAGGTTACGATTAGGGTTATGGTTAGGATTAGGGTTAGGGTTAGGGTTCGGGCTAGGGTTAGGTTTAGGGTTTGGGTTAAGGCTAGTGTTAGGCTAAGGGTTAGGGTTAGGGTTCGGGCTAGGGTTAGGGTTAGGGTTAGGGTTCGGGCTAGGGTTAGGGTTAGGGTTAGGGTTAGGGTTAAGGTTAGGGTTAGGTTTAGGGTTAGGGTTAGGGTTCGGGCTAGGATTAGTATTAAGATTAGGGTTCAGGTTAGGGTTTGGGTTAGGGTTAGGGTTGGGTTAGGGTTCGGGTTAAGGTTAGGGTTCGGGCTAGGGTTAGGGTTAGAGTTAGGGTTAAGGTTAGGGTTGGGGCTAGAGTTAGGGTTAGGGTTAGGGTTATAGCTAGTGTTAGGGCTAGGGTTAGGGTTATTGTTCGGGCTAGGGCTAGGGTTAGGTTTAGGGTTAGGGTTAGGGTTAGGGTTCGGGCTAGGGTTAGGGTTATGGTTAGTGTTAGGGTTAGGGCTAGGGTTCGGGCTAGGGTTAGGGTTAGGGTTAGGGTTAGGGCTAGGGCTAGGGCTAGTGTTAGTCTAGGGTGAGGGTTAGGGGTGAGGTTAGGGTTATAATTAGTTTTAGGTCTAGGGCAAGGGTTAGAGTTAGGGCTACGGCTAGGGTTAGTGTTAGGGCTAGAGCTTGAGTTACAGTTAGAGTTAGAGATAGGTTTATGGTTCTGTTATGGCTAGGATTTGGGTTAGAGATAGGTTTAGGACAAGAAGAAGGGTCCGTCTAAGGGTTCAGATAAAAATTAGGATTATGGTTTATTAACATTAGGAATTCACAATGAATGACCTTGAATCACTGGACAAGGGTGTATCAAACACTGAAATTCAACAATGATAGACAAGGGAAATATTTAGGAATGTGCTTTATACACTAGGAACACATGTTCAAAGAGATTTAATATCTGTAGCTCACAATTTAGTCCCTGGGAAATCGTGTTCAAAGAGCTGAGAAGGGAGTGTGATACTGTTACATTTTTTACTCCCTAAAAATGAGTTGGCGTTTTCGGAATAATTTGGTGAGAAACTTAAAAATTCTTTTTCTAGACATGATATAAGAGCATAGACGTATTCAAAACCCTTAAGAATCAAAATGATAGTTATTCTAATGTTCAAAGTAGTAATAATTTACATTTAAAGGGCTGGTATAATGGAACAAGTCTGTATAAACCCTTGGAATTTACAATGAATGAGCTTGAATGAATAGACAAAAGGGAATCAAGCACTTTGAATTCACAGTAAGAGTCCAGGGAAATATTTAAGAATGTGCTTCCCATACTGGGAATATATGTTCAAAGAGCATTAATGTCTGAAGAAAACTGTGTAACCACTGGGAAATTGTGTTCAAAGACTAGAGAACTGAGTTAAATACTGGTTACATTTATACTTGAGTGAAACGAGTTGGCGTTTTTGACGAAAGGTTGGTTAAACATTCTAACATTCATTTTCATAGAGCTCAGATACCTTAAAATGTTATTTTCATCCACTAATAATGACAGTTTATTGTTAGTGTAAAGGTTAGGGCTAGGGCTAGTGTTAGGGCTAGGGTTAGGGTTAAGGTTCAGTTTAGGGTTCGGGCTAGGGTTAGGGTTATGTCTAGTGCTAGGGCTAGGGCTACTGTTAGATCTAGGATTAGGGTGAAAGTTAAGCTTATGCTATGGCTAGGGTTAGGATTAGGGTTACTGCTAGAGCTTGGGTTAGGCATAGGCTTACGGTTAAGGTTACGGTGTATTACCGTACAAATTCACAATGAATGACCTTGAATCACTGTACAAAAGTGAATCAAACGCTGACATTTAACAATGATAGAAAAGGGAAATATTTAGGATTGTGTTTAGAACACTAGAAATACCTGTTCAAAGAGATTTACTATCTGTAGCACACAATTTAGTCACTGGGAAATCGTGTTCAAAGAGCTGAAAATGAGTGTGATACTGTTACATTTTTTACTCCCTAAAAATGAGTTGGCGTTTTTGGAGTCATTTGGTGAGAAACTTAAAAATTCGTTTTCCTAGACATGATATAAGAGCATAGACGTATTCAAAACCCTTAAGAATCAAAATGATAGTTATTCTAATGTTCAAAGTAGTAATAATTTACATTTAAAGGGCTGGTATAATGGAACAAGTCTGTATAAACCCTTGGAATTTACAATGAATGAGCTTGAATGAATAGACAAAAGGAAATCAAACACTATAATTCACAGTAAGAGACTAGGGAAATATTTAAGAATGTGCTTCATATACAGGGAATAAAGGTTCAAAGAGAGTTAATATCTGACGGAAACTGTGTAGTCACTGGGAAGTTGTCTTCAAAGAGCAGAGAACTGTGTTGGATGCTGGTTACATTTATAATTTAGTCCAGTTGAATTAGCATTTTTGAAAGAAAGTTGGTTAAATATTAAAACTTTACTCTTCATAGGGCTCAGATATCTGGAAGAAATGTTACTACTCTCACAGACCTGGGAAATGACTACGAATGTGTCTGATACAGTAGTAATACGTTTGTGGTACCTTAATACATGTAGGGCACTGTTACCATACTGAGAATTTGCATTCCAAGATGCGTGAAAGGTAGGAGAGTGTATAAAATTGTAATCACTCATGTTAATAGAGCTGGTATATATGGAAAAACGCTGCGTAAACACTTGGATTTCACAATGAAGGTTAGGTTTATAGTGAGGCTTAGGGATAGGGCTAGAGCTCGGGTTAGAGTTGGGGTTATGGTTATTCCTAGGGTTAGGTTAAGGTTTTGGTTTAGGGGTGGGTTAGGTTTAGGGCAAAGGCTCGGTTTATGTTAGTTCTACGGTTAAGGTTAGGGTTATGGTGTATTAACATTAGTAATTCTCAATGAATGCCCTTGAATCACTGGACAAAATTTAATCAAACAGTGAGATTTAACAATAATAGTCAAGGGAAATATTTAAGAATGTGCTTGTTGCACTAGGAATACATGGTTCAAAGACCTTTAATATGAAAAGTACACAATTTCGTCCCTGGGATATCGTGTTGAAGAGCTAAGTAGTGAGTGCGATACTGTTTACTATTTTTATTACATCAAAAAGAGTTGGCGTTTTAGGATTAAAGTTGGTGTAAAACTTAAAAATTCGTTCTCATAGACCTGATATAACAGTATGAAAGTATTCGAAATCCTTTAAGAATCAAAAGGATAGCTATTCTATAATCAAAGTAATAATAATTTATGTTTAAAGGGCTGGTATATATGAAATAAGTCTGTATAAACCCTTGGAATTCACAATGAATGAGCTTGAATGACTGGACAAAAGGGAATCAAACGCTGAGAATTCACAGTAAGAGACTAGGGAAATATTTAAAATGTGCTTCCCATACTAGGAATATAGGTTAGAAGAGCATTAAAGTTTGAAGGAAACTGTAGTCACTGGGAAATCCCGTTCAAAGACAAGGGAACTGAGTTAGATACTGGTCACCTTTATACTTTAGTGAAATGTTTTGGAGTTTTTGACAAAAGGTGGGTTAGACATTTAAACATTCATTTTCATAGGGTTCAGATACCTTAAAAAGTTATTATCCTTCAGCTAATAATGACAGTTTATTGTTAGTGTAAAGATTAGGGCTAGGGCTAGTGTTAGGGCTACGGTTAGGGCTAGAGCTAGTGTTATGGCTAAGGTTACGATTAGGGTTATGGTTAGGATTAGGATTAGGGTTAGGGTTCGGGCTAGGGTTAGGTTTAGGGTTTGGGTTAAGGCTAGTGTTAGGCTAAGGGTTAGGGTTAGGGTTCGGGCTAGGGTTAGGGTTAGGGTTAGGGTTCGGGCTAGGGTTAGGGTTAGGGTTAGGGTTAGGGTTAAGGTTAGGGTTAGGTTTAGGGTTAGGGTTAGGGTTCGGGCTAGGATTAGTATTAAGATTAGGGTTCAGGTTAGGGTTTGGGTTAGGGTTAGGGTTGGGTTAGGGTTCGGGTTAAGGTTAGGGTTCGGGCTAGGGTTAGGGTTAGAGTTAGGGTTAAGGTTAGGGTTGGGGCTAGAGTTAGGGTTAGGGTTAGGGTTATAGCTAGTGTTAGGGCTAGGGTTAGGGTTATTGTTCGGGCTAGGGCTAGGGTTAGGTTTAGGGTTAGGGTTAGGGTTAGGGTTCGGGCTAGGGTTAGGGTTATGGTTAGTGTTAGGGTTAGGGCTAGGATTCGGGCTAGGGTTAGGGTTAGGGTTAGGGTTCGGGTTAGGGCTAGGGCTAGTGTTAGTCTAGGGTGAGGGTTAGGGGTGAGGTTAGGGTTATAATTAGTTTTAGGTCTAGGGCAAGGGTTAGAGTTAGGGCTACGGCTAGGGTTAGTGTTAGGGCTAGAGCTTGAGTTACAGTTAGAGTTAGAGATAGGTTTATGGTTCTGTTATGGCTAGGATTTGGGTTAGAGATAGGTTTAGGACAAGAAGAAGGGTCCGTCTAAGGGTTCAGATAAAAATTAGGATTATGGTTTATTAACATTAGGAATTCACAATGAATGACCTTGAATCACTGGACAAGGGTGTATCAAACACTGAAATTCAACAATGATAGACAAGGGAAATATTTAGGAATGTGCTTTATACACTAGGAACACATGTTCAAAGAGATTTAATATCTGTAGCTCACAATTTAGTCCCTGGGAAATCGTGTTCAAAGAGCTGAGAAGGGAGTGTGATACTGTTACATTTTTTACTCCCTAAAAATGAGTTGGCGTTTTCGGAATAATTTGGTGAGAAACTTAAAAATTCTTTTTCTAGACATGATATAAGAGCATAGACGTATTCAAAACCCTTAAGAATCAAAATGATAGTTATTCTAATGTTCAAAGTAGTAATAATTTACATTTAAAGGGCTGGTATAATGGAACAAGTCTGTATAAACCCTTGGAATTTACAATGAATGAGCTTGAATGAATAGACAAAAGGGAATCAAGCACTTTGAATTCACAGTAAGAGTCCAGGGAAATATTTAAGAATGTGCTTCCCATACTGGGAATATATGTTCAAAGAGCATTAATGTCTGAAGAAAACTGTGTAACCACTGGGAAATTGTGTTCAAAGACTAGAGAACTGAGTTAAATACTGGTTACATTTATACTTGAGTGAAACGAGTTGGCGTTTTTGACGAAAGGTTGGTTAAACATTCTAACATTCATTTTCATAGAGCTCAGATACCTTAAAAAGTTATTTTCATCCACTAATAATGACAGTTTATTGTTAGTGTAAAGGTTAGGGCTAGGGCTAGTGTTAGGGCTAGGGTTAGGGTTAAGGTTCAGTTTAGGGTTCGGGCTAGGGTTAGGGTTATGTCTAGTGCTAGGGCTAGGGCTACTGTTAGATCTAGGATTAGGGTGAAAGTTAAGCTTATGCTATGGCTAGGGTTAGGATTAGGGTTACTGCTAGAGCTAGGGTTAGGCATAGGCTTACGGTTAAGGTTACGGTGTATTACCTTACAAATTCACAATGAATGACCTTGAATCACTGTACAAAAGTGAATCAAACGCTGACATTTAACAATGATAGAAAAGGGAAATATTTAGGATTGTGTTTAGAACACTAGAAATACCTGTTCAAAGAGATTTACTATCTGTAGCACACAATTTAGTCACTGGGAAATCGTGCTCAAAGAGCTGAAAATGAGTGTGATACTGTTACATTTTTTACTCCCTAAAAATGAGTTGGCGTTTTTGGAGTCATTTGGTGAGAAACTTAAAAATTCGTTTTCCTAGACATGATATAAGAGCATAGACGTATTCAAAACCCTTAAGAATCAAAATGATAGTTATTCTAATGTTCAAAGTAGTAATAATTTACATTTAAAGGGCTGGTATAATGGAACAAGTCTGTATAAACCCTTGGAATTTACAATGAATGAGCTTGAATGAATAGACAAAAGGAAATCAAACACTATAATTCACAGTAAGAGACTAGGGAAATATTTAAGAATGTGCTTCATATACAGGGAATAAAGGTTCAAAGAGAGTTAATATCTGACGGAAACTGTGTAGTCACTGGGAAGTTGTCTTCAAAGAGCAGAGAACTGTGTTGGATGCTGGTTACATTTATAATTTAGTCCAGTTGAATTAGCATTTTTGAAAGAAAGTTGGTTAAATATTAAAACTTTACTCTTCATAGGGCTCAGATATCTGGAAGAAATGTTACTACTCTCACAGACCTGGGAAATGACTACGAATGTGTCTGATACAGTAGTAATACGTTTGTGGTACCTTAATACATGTAGGGCACTGTTACCATACTGAGAATTTGCATTCCAAGATGCGTGAAAGGTAGGAGAGTGTATAAAATTGTAATCACTCATGTTAATAGAGCTGGTATATATGGAAAAACGCTGCGTAAACACTTGGATTTCACAATGAAGGTTAGGTTTATAGTGAGGCTTAGGGATAGGGCTAGAGCTCGGGTTAGAGTTGGGGTTATGGTTATTCCTAGGGTTAGGTTAAGGTTTTGGTTTAGGGGTGGGTTAGGTTTAGGGCAAAGGCTCGGTTTATGTTAGTTCTACGGTTAAGGTTAGGGTTATGGTGTATTAACATTAGTAATTCTCAATGAATGCCCTTGAATCACTGGACAAAATTTAATCAAACAGTGAGATTTAACAATAATAGTCAAGGGAAATATTTAAGAATGTGCTTGTTGCACTAGGAATACATGGTTCAAAGACCTTTAATATGAAAAGTACACAATTTCGTCCCTGGGATATCGTGTTGAAGAGCTAAGTAGTGAGTGCGATACTGTTTACTATTTTTATTACATCAAAAAGAGTTGGCGTTTTAGGATTAAAGTTGGTGTAAAACTTAAAAATTCGTTCTCATAGACCTGATATAACAGTATGAAAGTATTCGAAATCCTTTAAGAATCAAAAGGATAGCTATTCTATAATCAAAGTAATAATAATTTATGTTTAAAGGGCTGGTATATATGAAATAAGTCTGTATAAACCCTTGGAATTCACAATGAATGAGCTTGAATGACTGGACAAAAGGGAATCAAACGCTGAGAATTCACAGTAAGAGACTAGGGAAATATTTAAAATGTGCTTCCCATACTAGGAATATAGGTTAGAAGAGCATTAAAGTTTGAAGGAAACTGTAGTCACTGGGAAATCCCGTTCAAAGACAAGGGAACTGAGTTAGATACTGGTCACCTTTATACTTTAGTGAAATGTTTTGGAGTTTTTGACAAAAGGTGGGTTAGACATTTAAACATTCATTTTTCATAGGGTTCAGATACCTTAAAAAGTTATTATCCTTCAGCTAATAATGACAGTTTATTGTTAGTGTAAAGATTAGGGCTAGGGCTAGTGTTAGGGCTACGGTTAGGGCTAGAGCTAGTGTTATGGCTAAGGTTACGATTAGGGTTATGGTTAGGATTAGGATTAGGGTTAGGGTTCGGGCTAGGGTTAGGTTTAGGTTTGGGTTAAGGCTAGTGTTAGGCTAAGGGTTAGGGTTAGGGTTCGGGCTAGGGTTAGGGTTAGGGTTAGGGTTCGGGCTAGGGTTAGGGTTAGGGTTAGGGTTAAGGTTAGGGTTAGGTTTAGGGTTAGGGTTAGGGTTCGGGCTAGGATTAGTATTAAGATTAGGGTTCAGGTTAGGGTTTGGGTTAGGGTTAGGGTTGGGTTAGGGTTCGGGTTAAGGTTAGGGTTCGGGCTAGGGTTAGGGTTAGAGTTAGGGTTAAGGTTAGGGTTGGGGCTAGAGTTAGGGTTAGGGTTAGGGTTATAGCTAGTGTTAGGGCTAGGGTTAGGGTTATTGTTCGGGCTAGGGCTAGGGTTAGGTTTAGGGTTAGGGTTAGGGTTAGGGTTCGGGCTAGGGTTAGGGTTATGGTTAGTGTTAGGGTTAGGGCTAGGATTCGGGCTAGGGTTAGGGTTAGGGTTAGGGTTCGGGTTAGGGCTAGGGCTAGTGTTAGTCTAGGGTGAGGGTTAGGGGTGAGGTTAGGGTTATAATTAGTTTTAGGTCTAGGGCAAGGGTTAGAGTTAGGGCTACGGCTAGGGTTAGTGTTAGGGCTAGAGCTTGAGTTACAGTTAGAGTTAGAGATAGGTTTATGGTTCTGTTATGGCTAGGATTTGGGTTAGAGATAGGTTTAGGACAAGAAGAAGGGTCCGTCTAAGGGTTCAGATAAAAATTAGGATTATGGTTTATTAACATTAGGAATTCACAATGAATGACCTTGAATCACTGGACAAGGGTGTATCAAACACTGAAATTCAACAATGATAGACAAGGGAAATATTTAGGAATGTGCTTTATACACTAGGAACACATGTTCAAAGAGATTTAATATCTGTAGCTCACAATTTAGTCCCTGGGAAATCGTGTTCAAAGAGCTGAGAAGGGAGTGTGATACTGTTACATTTTTTACTCCCTAAAAATGAGTTGGCGTTTTCGGAATAATTTGGTGAGAAACTTAAAAATTCTTTTTCTAGACATGATATAAGAGCATAGACGTATTCAAAACCCTTAAGAATCAAAATGATAGTTATTCTAATGTTCAAAGTAGTAATAATTTACATTTAAAGGGCTGGTATAATGGAACAAGTCTGTATAAACCCTTGGAATTTACAATGAATGAGCTTGAATGAATAGACAAAAGGGAATCAAGCACTTTGAATTCACAGTAAGAGTCCAGGGAAATATTTAAGAATGTGCTTCCCATACTGGGAATATATGTTCAAAGAGCATTAATGTCTGAAGAAAACTGTGTAACCACTGGGAAATTGTGTTCAAAGACTAGAGAACTGAGTTAAATACTGGTTACATTTATACTTGAGTGAAATGAGTTGGCGTTTTTGACGAAAGGTTGGTTAAACATTCTAACATTCATTTTCATAGAGCTCAGATACCTTAAAAAGTTATTTTCATCCACTAATAATGACAGTTTATTGTTAGTGTAAAGGTTAGGGCTAGGGCTAGTGTTAGGGCTAGGGTTAGGGTTAAGGTTCAGTTTAGGGTTCGGGCTAGGGTTAGGGTTATGTCTAGTGCTAGGGCTAGGGCTACTGTTAGATCTAGGATTAGGGTGAAAGTTAAGCTTATGCTATGGCTAGGGTTAGGATTAGGGTTACTGCTAGAGCTAGGGTTAGGCATAGGCTTACGGTTAAGGTTACGGTGTATTACCTTACAAATTCACAATGAATGACCTTGAATCACTGTACAAAAGTGAATCAAACGCTGACATTTAACAATGATAGAAAAGGGAAATATTTAGGATTGTGTTTAGAACACTAGAAATACCTGTTCAAAGAGATTTACTATCTGTAGCACACAATTTAGTCACTGGGAAATCGTGCTCAAAGAGCTGAAAATGAGTGTGATACTGTTACATTTTTTACTCCCTAAAAATGAGTTGGCGTTTTTGGAGTCATTTGGTGAGAAACTTAAAAATTCGTTTTCCTAGACATGATATAAGAGCATAGACGTATTCAAAACCCTTAAGAATCAAAATGATAGTTATTCTAATGTTCAAAGTAGTAATAATTTACATTTAAAGGGCTGGTATAATGGAACAAGTCTGTATAAACCCTTGGAATTTACAATGAATGAGCTTGAATGAATAGACAAAAGGAAATCAAACACTATAATTCACAGTAAGAGACTAGGGAAATATTTAAGAATGTGCTTCATATACAGGGAATAAAGGTTCAAAGAGAGTTAATATCTGACGGAAACTGTGTAGTCACTGGGAAGTTGTCTTCAAAGAGCAGAGAACTGTGTTGGATGCTGGTTACATTTATAATTTAGTCCAGTTGAATTAGCATTTTTGAAAGAAAGTTGGTTAAATATTAAAACTTTACTCTTCATAGGGCTCAGATATCTGGAAGAAATGTTACTACTCTCACAGACCTGGGAAATGACTACGAATGTGTCTGATACAGTAGTAATACGTTTGTGGTACCTTAATACATGTAGGGCACTGTTACCATACTGAGAATTTGCATTCCAAGATGCGTGAAAGGTAGGAGAGTGTATAAAATTGTAATCACTCATGTTAATAGAGCTGGTATATATGGAAAAACGCTGCGTAAACACTTGGATTTCACAATGAAGGTTAGGTTTATAGTGAGGCTTAGGGATAGGGCTAGAGCTCGGGTTAGAGTTGGGGTTATGGTTATTCCTAGGGTTAGGTTAAGGTTTTGGTTTAGGGGTGGGTTAGGTTTAGGGCAAAGGCTCGGTTTATGTTAGTTCTACGGTTAAGGTTAGGGTTATGGTGTATTAACATTAGTAATTCTCAATGAATGCCCTTGAATCACTGGACAAAATTTAATCAAACAGTGAGATTTAACAATAATAGTCAAGGGAAATATTTAAGAATGTGCTTGTTGCACTAGGAATACATGGTTCAAAGACCTTTAATATGAAAAGTACACAATTTCGTCCCTGGGATATCGTGTTGAAGAGCTAAGTAGTGAGTGCGATACTGTTTACTATTTTTATTACATCAAAAAGAGTTGGCGTTTTAGGATTAAAGTTGGTGTAAAACTTAAAAATTCGTTCTCATAGACCTGATATAACAGTATGAAAGTATTCGAAATCCTTTAAGAATCAAAAGGATAGCTATTCTATAATCAAAGTAATAATAATTTATGTTTAAAGGGCTGGTATATATGAAATAAGTCTGTATAAACCCTTGGAATTCACAATGAATGAGCTTGAATGACTGGACAAAAGGGAATCAAACGCTGAGAATTCACAGTAAGAGACTAGGGAAATATTTAAAATGTGCTTCCCATACTAGGAATATAGGTTAGAAGAGCATTAAAGTTTGAAGGAAACTGTAGTCACTGGGAAATCCCGTTCAAAGACAAGGGAACTGAGTTAGATACTGGTCACCTTTATACTTTAGTGAAATGTTTTGGAGTTTTTGACAAAAGGTGGGTTAGACATTTAAACATTCATTTTCATAGGGTTCAGATACCTTAAAAAGTTATTATCCTTCAGCTAATAATGACAGTTTATTGTTAGTGTAAAGATTAGGGCTAGGGCTAGTGTTAGGGCTACGGTTAGGGCTAGAGCTAGTGTTATGGCTAAGGTTACGATTAGGGTTATGGTTAGGATTAGGATTAGGGTTAGGGTTCGGGCTAGGGTTAGGTTTAGGGTTTGGGTTAAGGCTAGTGTTAGGCTAAGGGTTAGGGTTAGGGTTCGGGCTAGGGTTAGGGTTAGGGTTAGGGTTCGGGCTAGGGTTAGGGTTAGGGTTAGGGTTAAGGTTAGGGTTAGGTTTAGGGTTAGGGTTAGGGTTCGGGCTAGGATTAGTATTAAGATTAGGGTTCAGGTTAGGGTTTGGGTTAGGGTTAGGGTTGGGTTAGGGTTCGGGTTAAGGTTAGGGTTCGGGCTAGGGTTAGGGTTAGAGTTAGGGTTAAGGTTAGGGTTGGGGCTAGAGTTAGGGTTAGGGTTAGGGTTATAGCTAGTGTTAGGGCTAGGGTTAGGGTTATTGTTCGGGCTAGGGCTAGGGTTAGGTTTAGGGTTAGGGTTAGGGTTAGGGTTCGGGCTAGGGTTAGGGTTATGGTTAGTGTTAGGGTTAGGGCTAGGATTCGGGCTAGGGTTAGGGTTAGGGTTAGGGTTCGGGTTAGGGCTAGGGCTAGTGTTAGTCTAGGGTGAGGGTTAGGGGTGAGGTTAGGGTTATAATTAGTTTTAGGTCTAGGGCAAGGGTTAGAGTTAGGGCTACGGCTAGGGTTAGTGTTAGGGCTAGAGCTTGAGTTACAGTTAGAGTTAGAGATAGGTTTATGGTTCTGTTATGGCTAGGATTTGGGTTAGAGATAGGTTTAGGACAAGAAGAAGGGTCCGTCTAAGGGTTCAGATAAAAATTAGGATTATGGTTTATTAACATTAGGAATTCACAATGAATGACCTTGAATCACTGGACAAGGGTGTATCAAACACTGAAATTCAACAATGATAGACAAGGGAAATATTTAGGAATGTGCTTTATACACTAGGAACACATGTTCAAAGAGATTTAATATCTGTAGCTCACAATTTAGTCCCTGGGAAATCGTGTTCAAAGAGCTGAGAAGGGAGTGTGATACTGTTACATTTTTTACTCCCTAAAAATGAGTTGGCGTTTTCGGAATAATTTGGTGAGAAACTTAAAAATTCTTTTTCTAGACATGATATAAGAGCATAGACGTATTCAAAACCCTTAAGAATCAAAATGATAGTTATTCTAATGTTCAAAGTAGTAATAATTTACATTTAAAGGGCTGGTATAATGGAACAAGTCTGTATAAACCCTTGGAATTTACAATGAATGAGCTTGAATGAATAGACAAAAGGGAATCAAGCACTTTGAATTCACAGTAAGAGTCCAGGGAAATATTTAAGAATGTGCTTCCCATACTGGGAATATATGTTCAAAGAGCATTAATGTCTGAAGAAAACTGTGTAACCACTGGGAAATTGTGTTCAAAGACTAGAGAACTGAGTTAAATACTGGTTACATTTATACTTGAGTGAAATGAGTTGGCGTTTTTGACGAAAGGTTGGTTAAACATTCTAACATTCATTTTCATAGAGCTCAGATACCTTAAAAAGTTATTTTCATCCACTAATAATGACAGTTTATTGTTAGTGTAAAGGTTAGGGCTAGGGCTAGTGTTAGGGCTAGGGTTAGGGTTAAGGTTCAGTTTAGGGTTCGGGCTAGGGTTAGGGTTATGTCTAGTGCTAGGGCTAGGGCTACTGTTAGATCTAGGATTAGGGTGAAAGTTAAGCTTATGCTATGGCTAGGGTTAGGATTAGGGTTACTGCTAGAGCTAGGGTTAGGCATAGGCTTACGGTTAAGGTTACGGTGTATTACCTTACAAATTCACAATGAATGACCTTGAATCACTGTACAAAAGTGAATCAAACGCTGACATTTAACAATGATAGAAAAGGGAAATATTTAGGATTGTGTTTAGAACACTAGAAATACCTGTTCAAAGAGATTTACTATCTGTAGCACACAATTTAGTCACTGGGAAATCGTGCTCAAAGAGCTGAAAATGAGTGTGATACTGTTACATTTTTTACTCCCTAAAAATGAGTTGGCGTTTTTGGAGTCATTTGGTGAGAAACTTAAAAATTCGTTTTCCTAGACATGATATAAGAGCATAGACGTATTCAAAACCCTTAAGAATCAAAATGATAGTTATTCTAATGTTCAAAGTAGTAATAATTTACATTTAAAGGGCTGGTATAATGGAACAAGTCTGTATAAACCCTTGGAATTTACAATGAATGAGCTTGAATGAATAGACAAAAGGAAATCAAACACTATAATTCACAGTAAGAGACTAGGGAAATATTTAAGAATGTGCTTCATATACAGGGAATAAAGGTTCAAAGAGAGTTAATATCTGACGGAAACTGTAGTCACTGGGAAGTTGTCTTCAAAGAGCAGAGAACTGTGTTGGATGCTGGTTACATTTATAATTTAGTCCAGTTGAATTAGCATTTTTGAAAGAAAGTTGGTTAAATATTAAAACTTTACTCTTCATAGGGCTCAGATATCTGGAAGAAATGTTACTACTCTCACAGACCTGGGAAATGACTACGAATGTGTCTGATACAGTAGTAATACGTTTGTGGTACCTTAATACATGTAGGGCACTGTTACCATACTGAGAATTTGCATTCCAAGATGCGTGAAAGGTAGGAGAGTGTATAAAATTGTAATCACTCATGTTAATAGAGCTGGTATATATGGAAAAACGCTGCGTAAACACTTGGATTTCACAATGAAGGTTAGGTTTATAGTGAGGCTTAGGGATAGGGCTAGAGCTCGGGTTAGAGTTGGGGTTATGGTTATTCCTAGGGTTAGGTTAAGGTTTTGGTTTAGGGGTGGGTTAGGTTTAGGGCAAAGGCTCGGTTTATGTTAGTTCTACGGTTAAGGTTAGGGTTATGGTGTATTAACATTAGTAATTCTCAATGAATGCCCTTGAATCACTGGACAAAATTTAATCAAACAGTGAGATTTAACAATAATAGTCAAGGGAAATATTTAAGAATGTGCTTGTTGCACTAGGAATACATGGTTCAAAGACCTTTAATATGAAAAGTACACAATTTCGTCCCTGGGATATCGTGTTGAAGAGCTAAGTAGTGAGTGCGATACTGTTTACTATTTTTATTACATCAAAAAGAGTTGGCGTTTTAGGATTAAAGTTGGTGTAAAACTTAAAAATTCGTTCTCATAGACCTGATATAACAGTATGAAAGTATTCGAAATCCTTTAAGAATCAAAAGGATAGCTATTCTATAATCAAAGTAATAATAATTTATGTTTAAAGGGCTGGTATATATGAAATAAGTCTGTATAAACCCTTGGAATTCACAATGAATGAGCTTGAATGACTGGACAAAAGGGAATCAAACGCTGAGAATTCACAGTAAGAGACTAGGGAAATATTTAAAATGTGCTTCCCATACTAGGAATATAGGTTAGAAGAGCATTAAAGTTTGAAGGAAACTGTAGTCACTGGGAAATCCCGTTCAAAGACAAGGGAACTGAGTTAGATACTGGTCACCTTTATACTTTAGTGAAATGTTTTGGAGTTTTTGACAAAAGGTGGGTTAGACATTTAAACATTCATTTTCATAGGGTTCAGATACCTTAAAAAGTTATTATCCTTCAGCTAATAATGACAGTTTATTGTTAGTGTAAAGATTAGGGCTAGGGCTAGTGTTAGGGCTACGGTTAGGGCTAGAGCTAGTGTTATGGCTAAGGTTACGATTAGGGTTATGGTTAGGATTAGGGTTAGGGTTAGGGTTCGGGCTAGGGTTAGGTTTAGGGTTTGGGTTAAGGCTAGTGTTAGGCTAAGGGTTAGGGTTAGGGTTCGGGCTAGGGTTAGGGTTAGGGTTAGGGTTCGGGCTAGGGTTAGGGTTAGGGTTAGGGTTAAGGTTAGGGTTAGGTTTAGGGTTAGGGTTAGGGTTCGGGCTAGGATTAGTATTAAGATTAGGGTTCAGGTTAGGGTTTGGGTTAGGGTTAGGGTTGGGTTAGGGTTCGGGTTAAGGTTAGGGTTCGGGCTAGGGTTAGGGTTAGAGTTAGGGTTAAGGTTAGGGTTGGGGCTAGAGTTAGGGTTAGGGTTAGGGTTATAGCTAGTGTTAGGGCTAGGGTTAGGGTTATTGTTCGGGCTAGGGCTAGGGTTAGGTTTAGGGTTAGGGTTAGGGTTAGGGTTCGGGCTAGGGTTAGGGTTATGGTTAGTGTTAGGGTTAGGGCTAGGATTCGGGCTAGGGTTAGGGTTAGGGTTAGGGTTCGGGTTAGGGCTAGGGCTAGTGTTAGTCTAGGGTGAGGGTTAGGGGTGAGGTTAGGGTTATAATTAGTTTTAGGTCTAGGGCAAGGGTTAGAGTTAGGGCTACGGCTAGGGTTAGTGTTAGGGCTAGAGCTTGAGTTACAGTTAGAGTTAGAGATAGGTTTATGGTTCTGTTATGGCTAGGATTTGGGTTAGAGATAGGTTTAGGACAAGAAGAAGGGTCCGTCTAAGGGTTCAGATAAAAATTAGGATTATGGTTTATTAACATTAGGAATTCACAATGAATGACCTTGAATCACTGGACAAGGGTGTATCAAACACTGAAATTCAACAATGATAGACAAGGGAAATATTTAGGAATGTGCTTTATACACTAGGAACACATGTTCAAAGAGATTTAATATCTGTAGCTCACAATTTAGTCCCTGGGAAATCGTGTTCAAAGAGCTGAGAAGGGAGTGTGATACTGTTACATTTTTTACTCCCTAAAAATGAGTTGGCGTTTTCGGAATAATTTGGTGAGAAACTTAAAAATTCTTTTTCTAGACATGATATAAGAGCATAGACGTATTCAAAACCCTTAAGAATCAAAATGATAGTTATTCTAATGTTCAAAGTAGTAATAATTTACATTTAAAGGGCTGGTATAATGGAACAAGTCTGTATAAACCCTTGGAATTTACAATGAATGAGCTTGAATGAATAGACAAAAGGGAATCAAGCACTTTGAATTCACAGTAAGAGTCCAGGGAAATATTTAAGAATGTGCTTCCCATACTGGGAATATATGTTCAAAGAGCATTAATGTCTGAAGAAAACTGTGTAACCACTGGGAAATTGTGTTCAAAGACTAGAGAACTGAGTTAAATACTGGTTACATTTATACTTGAGTGAAATGAGTTGGCGTTTTTGACGAAAGGTTGGTTAAACATTCTAACATTCATTTTCATAGAGCTCAGATACCTTAAAAAGTTATTTTCATCCACTAATAATGACAGTTTATTGTTAGTGTAAAGGTTAGGGCTAGGGCTAGTGTTAGGGCTAGGGTTAGGGTTAAGGTTCAGTTTAGGGTTCGGGCTAGGGTTAGGGTTATGTCTAGTGCTAGGGCTAGGGCTACTGTTAGATCTAGGATTAGGGTGAAAGTTAAGCTTATGCTATGGCTAGGGTTAGGATTAGGGTTACTGCTAGAGCTAGGGTTAGGCATAGGCTTACGGTTAAGGTTACGGTGTATTACCTTACAAATTCACAATGAATGACCTTGAATCACTGTACAAAAGTGAATCAAACGCTGACATTTAACAATGATAGAAAAGGGAAATATTTAGGATTGTGTTTAGAACACTAGAAATACCTGTTCAAAGAGATTTACTATCTGTAGCACACAATTTAGTCACTGGGAAATCGTGCTCAAAGAGCTGAAAATGAGTGTGATACTGTTACATTTTTTACTCCCTAAAAATGAGTTGGCGTTTTTGGAGTCATTTGGTGAGAAACTTAAAAATTCGTTTTCCTAGACATGATATAAGAGCATAGACGTATTCAAAACCCTTAAGAATCAAAATGATAGTTATTCTAATGTTCAAAGTAGTAATAATTTACATTTAAAGGGCTGGTATAATGGAACAAGTCTGTATAAACCCTTGGAATTTACAATGAATGAGCTTGAATGAATAGACAAAAGGAAATCAAACACTATAATTCACAGTAAGAGACTAGGGAAATATTTAAGAATGTGCTTCATATACAGGGAATAAAGGTTCAAAGAGAGTTAATATCTGACGGAAACTGTGTAGTCACTGGGAAGTTGTCTTCAAAGAGCAGAGAACTGTGTTGGATGCTGGTTACATTTATAATTTAGTCCAGTTGAATTAGCATTTTTGAAAGAAAGTTGGTTAAATATTAAAACTTTACTCTTCATAGGGCTCAGATATCTGGAAGAAATGTTACTACTCTCACAGACCTGGGAAATGACTACGAATGTGTCTGATACAGTAGTAATACGTTTGTGGTACCTTAATACATGTAGGGCACTGTTACCATACTGAGAATTTGCATTCCAAGATGCGTGAAAGGTAGGAGAGTGTATAAAATTGTAATCACTCATGTTAATAGAGCTGGTATATATGGAAAAACGCTGCGTAAACACTTGGATTTCACAATGAAGGTTAGGTTTATAGTGAGGCTTAGGGATAGGGCTAGAGCTCGGGTTAGAGTTGGGGTTATGGTTATTCCTAGGGTTAGGTTAAGGTTTTGGTTTAGGGGTGGGTTAGGTTTAGGGCAAAGGCTCGGTTTATGTTAGTTCTACGGTTAAGGTTAGGGTTATGGTGTATTAACATTAGTAATTCTCAATGAATGCCCTTGAATCACTGGACAAAATTTAATCAAACAGTGAGATTTAACAATAATAGTCAAGGGAAATATTTAAGAATGTGCTTGTTGCACTAGGAATACATGGTTCAAAGACCTTTAATATGAAAAGTACACAATTTCGTCCCTGGGATATCGTGTTGAAGAGCTAAGTAGTGAGTGCGATACTGTTTACTATTTTTATTACATCAAAAAGAGTTGGCGTTTTAGGATTAAAGTTGGTGTAAAACTTAAAAATTCGTTCTCATAGACCTGATATAACAGTATGAAAGTATTCGAAATCCTTTAAGAATCAAAAGGATAGCTATTCTATAATCAAAGTAATAATAATTTATGTTTAAAGGGCTGGTATATATGAAATAAGTCTGTATAAACCCTTGGAATTCACAATGAATGAGCTTGAATGACTGGACAAAAGGGAATCAAACGCTGAGAATTCACAGTAAGAGACTAGGGAAATATTTAAAATGTGCTTCCCATACTAGGAATATAGGTTAGAAGAGCATTAAAGTTTGAAGGAAACTGTAGTCACTGGGAAATCCCGTTCAAAGACAAGGGAACTGAGTTAGATACTGGTCACCTTTATACTTTAGTGAAATGTTTTGGAGTTTTTGACAAAAGGTGGGTTAGACATTTAAACATTCATTTTCATAGGGTTCAGATACCTTAAAAAGTTATTATCCTTCAGCTAATAATGACAGTTTATTGTTAGTGTAAAGATTAGGGCTAGGGCTAGTGTTAGGGCTACGGTTAGGGCTAGAGCTAGTGTTATGGCTAAGGTTACGATTAGGGTTATGGTTAGGATTAGGGTTAGGGTTAGGGTTCGGGCTAGGGTTAGGTTTAGGGTTTGGGTTAAGGCTAGTGTTAGGCTAAGGGTTAGGGTTAGGGTTCGGGCTAGGGTTAGGGTTAGGGTTAGGGTTCGGGCTAGGGTTAGGGTTAGGGTTAGGGTTAGGGTTAAGGTTAGGGTTAGGTTTAGGGTTAGGGTTAGGGTTCGGGCTAGGATTAGTATTAAGATTAGGGTTCAGGTTAGGGTTTGGGTTAGGGTTAGGGTTGGGTTAGGGTTCGGGTTAAGGTTAGGGTTCGGGCTAGGGTTAGGGTTAGAGTTAGGGTTAAGTTTAGGGTTGGGGCTAGAGTTAGGGTTAGGGTTAGGGTTATAGCTAGTGTTAGGGCTAGGGTTAGGGTTATTGTTCGGGCTAGGGCTAGGGTTAGGTTTAGGGTTAGGGTTAGGGTTAGGGTTCGGGCTAGGGTTAGGGTTATGGTTAGTGTTAGGGTTAGGGCTAGGGTTCGGGCTAGGGTTAGGGTTAGGGTTAGGGTTCGGGTTAGGGCTAGGGCTAGTGTTAGTCTAGGGTGAGGGTTAGGGGTGAGGTTAGGGTTATAATTAGTTTTAGGTCTAGGGCAAGGGTTAGAGTTAGGGCTACGGCTAGGGTTAGTGTTAGGGCTAGAGCTTGAGTTACAGTTAGAGTTAGAGATAGGTTTATGGTTCTGTTATGGCTAGGATTTGGGTTAGAGTTAGGTTTAGGACAAGAAGAAGGGTCCGTCTAAGGGTTCAGATAAAAATTAGGATTATGGTTTATTAACATTAGGAATTCACAATGAATGACCTTGAATCACTGGACAAGGGTGTATCAAACACTGAAATTCAACAATGATAGACAAGGGAAATATTTAGGAATGTGCTTTATACACTAGGAACACATGTTCAAAGAGATTTAATATCTGTAGCTCACAATTTAGTCCCTGGGAAATCGTGTTCAAAGAGCTGAGAAGGGAGTGTGATACTGTTACATTTTTTACTCCCTAAAAATGAGTTGGCGTTTTCGGAATAATTTGGTGAGAAACTTAAAAATTCTTTTTCTAGACATGATATAAGAGCATAGACGTATTCAAAACCCTTAAGAATCAAAATGATAGTTATTCTAATGTTCAAAGTAGTAATAATTTACATTTAAAGGGCTGGTATAATGGAACAAGTCTGTATAAACCCTTGGAATTTACAATGAATGAGCTTGAATGAATAGACAAAAGGGAATCAAGCACTTTGAATTCACAGTAAGAGTCCAGGGAAATATTTAAGAATGTGCTTCCCATACTGGGAATATATGTTCAAAGAGCATTAATGTCTGAAGAAAACTGTGTAACCACTGGGAAATTGTGTTCAAAGACTAGAGAACTGAGTTAAATACTGGTTACATTTATACTTGAGTGAAATGAGTTGGCGTTTTTGACGAAAGGTTGGTTAAACATTCTAACATTCATTTTCATAGAGCTCAGATACCTTAAAAAGTTATTTTCATCCACTAATAATGACAGTTTATTGTTAGTGTAAAGGTTAGGGCTAGGGCTAGTGTTAGGGCTAGGGTTAGGGTTAAGGTTCAGTTTAGGGTTCGGGCTAGGGTTAGGGTTATGTCTAGTGCTAGGGCTAGGGCTACTGTTAGATCTAGGATTAGGGTGAAAGTTAAGCTTATGCTATGGCTAGGGTTAGGATTAGGGTTACTGCTAGAGCTAGGGTTAGGCATAGGCTTACGGTTAAGGTTACGGTGTATTACCTTACAAATTCACAATGAATGACCTTGAATCACTGTACAAAAGTGAATCAAACGCTGACATTTAACAATGATAGAAAAGGGAAATATTTAGGATTGTGTTTAGAACACTAGAAATACCTGTTCAAAGAGATTTACTATCTGTAGCACACAATTTAGTCACTGGGAAATCGTGCTCAAAGAGCTGAAAATGAGTGTGATACTGTTACATTTTTTACTCCCTAAAAATGAGTTGGCGTTTTTGGAGTCATTTGGTGAGAAACTTAAAAATTCGTTTTCCTAGACATGATATAAGAGCATAGACGTATTCAAAACCCTTAAGAATCAAAATGATAGTTATTCTAATGTTCAAAGTAGTAATAATTTACATTTAAAGGGCTGGTATAATGGAACAAGTCTGTATAAACCCTTGGAATTTACAATGAATGAGCTTGAATGAATAGACAAAAGGAAATCAAACACTATAATTCACAGTAAGAGACTAGGGAAATATTTAAGAATGTGCTTCATATACAGGGAATAAAGGTTCAAAGAGAGTTAATATCTGACGGAAACTGTGTAGTCACTGGGAAGTTGTCTTCAAAGAGCAGAGAACTGTGTTGGATGCTGGTTACATTTATAATTTAGTCCAGTTGAATTAGCATTTTTGAAAGAAAGTTGGTTAAATATTAAAACTTTACTCTTCATAGGGCTCAGATATCTGGAAGAAATGTTACTACTCTCACAGACCTGGGAAATGACTACGAATGTGTCTGATACAGTAGTAATACGTTTGTGGTACCTTAATACATGTAGGGCACTGTTACCATACTGAGAATTTGCATTCCAAGATGCGTGAAAGGTAGGAGAGTGTATAAAATTGTAATCACTCATGTTAATAGAGCTGGTATATATGGAAAAACGCTGCGTAAACACTTGGATTTCACAATGAAGGTTAGGTTTATAGTGAGGCTTAGGGATAGGGCTAGAGCTCGGGTTAGAGTTGGGGTTATGGTTATTCCTAGGGTTAGGTTAAGGTTTTGGTTTAGGGGTGGGTTAGGTTTAGGGCAAAGGCTCGGTTTATGTTAGTTCTACGGTTAAGGTTAGGGTTATGGTGTATTAACATTAGTAATTCTCAATGAATGCCCTTGAATCACTGGACAAAATTTAATCAAACAGTGAGATTTAACAATAATAGTCAAGGGAAATATTTAAGAATGTGCTTGTTGCACTAGGAATACATGGTTCAAAGACCTTTAATATGAAAAGTACACAATTTCGTCCCTGGGATATCGTGTTGAAGAGCTAAGTAGTGAGTGCGATACTGTTTACTATTTTTATTACATCAAAAAGAGTTGGCGTTTTAGGATTAAAGTTGGTGTAAAACTTAAAAATTCGTTCTCATAGACCTGATATAACAGTATGAAAGTATTCGAAATCCTTTAAGAATCAAAAGGATAGCTATTCTATAATCAAAGTAATAATAATTTATGTTTAAAGGGCTGGTATATATGAAATAAGTCTGTATAAACCCTTGGAATTCACAATGAATGAGCTTGAATGACTGGACAAAAGGGAATCAAACGCTGAGAATTCACAGTAAGAGACTAGGGAAATATTTAAAATGTGCTTCCCATACTAGGAATATAGGTTAGAAGAGCATTAAAGTTTGAAGGAAACTGTAGTCACTGGGAAATCCCGTTCAAAGACAAGGGAACTGAGTTAGATACTGGTCACCTTTATACTTTAGTGAAATGTTTTGGAGTTTTTGACAAAAGGTGGGTTAGACATTTAAACATTCATTTTCATAGGGTTCAGATACCTTAAAAAGTTATTATCCTTCAGCTAATAATGACAGTTTATTGTTAGTGTAAAGATTAGGGCTAGGGCTAGTGTTAGGGCTACGGTTAGGGCTAGAGCTAGTGTTATGGCTAAGGTTACGATTAGGGTTATGGTTAGGATTAGGATTAGGGTTAGGGTTCGGGCTAGGGTTAGGTTTAGGGTTTGGGTTAAGGCTAGTGTTAGGCTAAGGGTTAGGGTTAGGGTTCGGGCTAGGGTTAGGGTTAGGGTTAGGGTTCGGGCTAGGGTTAGGGTTAGGGTTAGGGTTAAGGTTAGGGTTAGGTTTAGGGTTAGGGTTAGGGTTCGGGCTAGGATTAGTATTAAGATTAGGGTTCAGGTTAGGGTTTGGGTTAGGGTTAGGGTTGGGTTAGGGTTCGGGTTAAGGTTAGGGTTCGGGCTAGGGTTAGGGTTAGAGTTAGGGTTAAGGTTAGGGTTGGGGCTAGAGTTAGGGTTAGGGTTAGGGTTATAGCTAGTGTTAGGGCTAGGGTTAGGGTTATTGTTCGGGCTAGGGCTAGGGTTAGGTTTAGGGTTAGGGTTAGGGTTAGGGTTCGGGCTAGGGTTAGGGTTATGGTTAGTGTTAGGGTTAGGGCTAGGATTCGGGCTAGGGTTAGGGTTAGGGTTAGGGTTCGGGTTAGGGCTAGGGCTAGTGTTAGTCTAGGGTGAGGGTTAGGGGTGAGGTTAGGGTTATAATTAGTTTTAGGTCTAGGGCAAGGGTTAGAGTTAGGGCTACGGCTAGGGTTAGTGTTAGGGCTAGAGCTTGAGTTACAGTTAGAGTTAGAGATAGGTTTATGGTTCTGTTATGGCTAGGATTTGGGTTAGAGATAGGTTTAGGACAAGAAGAAGGGTCCGTCTAAGGGTTCAGATAAAAATTAGGATTATGGTTTATTAACATTAGGAATTCACAATGAATGACCTTGAATCACTGGACAAGGGTGTATCAAACACTGAAATTCAACAATGATAGACAAGGGAAATATTTAGGAATGTGCTTTATACACTAGGAACACATGTTCAAAGAGATTTAATATCTGTAGCTCACAATTTAGTCCCTGGGAAATCGTGTTCAAAGAGCTGAGAAGGGAGTGTGATACTGTTACATTTTTTACTCCCTAAAAATGAGTTGGCGTTTTCGGAATAATTTGGTGAGAAACTTAAAAATTCTTTTTCTAGACATGATATAAGAGCATAGACGTATTCAAAACCCTTAAGAATCAAAATGATAGTTATTCTAATGTTCAAAGTAGTAATAATTTACATTTAAAGGGCTGGTATAATGGAACAAGTCTGTATAAACCCTTGGAATTTACAATGAATGAGCTTGAATGAATAGACAAAAGGGAATCAAGCACTTTGAATTCACAGTAAGAGTCCAGGGAAATATTTAAGAATGTGCTTCCCATACTGGGAATATATGTTCAAAGAGCATTAATGTCTGAAGAAAACTGTGTAACCACTGGGAAATTGTGTTCAAAGACTAGAGAACTGAGTTAAATACTGGTTACATTTATACTTGAGTGAAATGAGTTGGCGTTTTTGACGAAAGGTTGGTTAAACATTCTAACATTCATTTTCATAGAGCTCAGATACCTTAAAAAGTTATTTTCATCCACTAATAATGACAGTTTATTGTTAGTGTAAAGGTTAGGGCTAGGGCTAGTGTTAGGGCTAGGGTTAGGGTTAAGGTTCAGTTTAGGGTTCGGGCTAGGGTTAGGGTTATGTCTAGTGCTAGGGCTAGGGCTACTGTTAGATCTAGGATTAGGGTGAAAGTTAAGCTTATGCTATGGCTAGGGTTAGGATTAGGGTTACTGCTAGAGCTAGGGTTAGGCATAGGCTTACGGTTAAGGTTACGGTGTATTACCTTACAAATTCACAATGAATGACCTTGAATCACTGTACAAAAGTGAATCAAACGCTGACATTTAACAATGATAGAAAAGGGAAATATTTAGGATTGTGTTTAGAACACTAGAAATACCTGTTCAAAGAGATTTACTATCTGTAGCACACAATTTAGTCACTGGGAAATCGTGCTCAAAGAGCTGAAAATGAGTGTGATACTGTTACATTTTTTACTCCCTAAAAATGAGTTGGCGTTTTTGGAGTCATTTGGTGAGAAACTTAAAAATTCGTTTTCCTAGACATGATATAAGAGCATAGACGTATTCAAAACCCTTAAGAATCAAAATGATAGTTATTCTAATGTTCAAAGTAGTAATAATTTACATTTAAAGGGCTGGTATAATGGAACAAGTCTGTATAAACCCTTGGAATTTACAATGAATGAGCTTGAATGAATAGACAAAAGGAAATCAAACACTATAATTCACAGTAAGAGACTAGGGAAATATTTAAGAATGTGCTTCATATACAGGGAATAAAGGTTCAAAGAGAGTTAATATCTGACGGAAACTGTAGTCACTGGGAAGTTGTCTTCAAAGAGCAGAGAACTGTGTTGGATGCTGGTTACATTTATAATTTAGTCCAGTTGAATTAGCATTTTTGAAAGAAAGTTGGTTAAATATTAAAACTTTACTCTTCATAGGGCTCAGATATCTGGAAGAAATGTTACTACTCTCACAGACCTGGGAAATGACTACGAATGTGTCTGATACAGTAGTAATACGTTTGTGGTACCTTAATACATGTAGGGCACTGTTACCATACTGAGAATTTGCATTCCAAGATGCGTGAAAGGTAGGAGAGTGTATAAAATTGTAATCACTCATGTTAATAGAGCTGGTATATATGGAAAAACGCTGCGTAAACACTTGGATTTCACAATGAAGGTTAGGTTTATAGTGAGGCTTAGGGATAGGGCTAGAGCTCGGGTTAGAGTTGGGGTTATGGTTATTCCTAGGGTTAGGTTAAGGTTTTGGTTTAGGGGTGGGTTAGGTTTAGGGCAAAGGCTCGGTTTATGTTAGTTCTACGGTTAAGGTTAGGGTTATGGTGTATTAACATTAGTAATTCTCAATGAATGCCCTTGAATCACTGGACAAAATTTAATCAAACAGTGAGATTTAACAATAATAGTCAAGGGAAATATTTAAGAATGTGCTTGTTGCACTAGGAATACATGGTTCAAAGACCTTTAATATGAAAAGTACACAATTTCGTCCCTGGGATATCGTGTTGAAGAGCTAAGTAGTGAGTGCGATACTGTTTACTATTTTTATTACATCAAAAAGAGTTGGCGTTTTAGGATTAAAGTTGGTGTAAAACTTAAAAATTCGTTCTCATAGACCTGATATAACAGTATGAAAGTATTCGAAATCCTTTAAGAATCAAAAGGATAGCTATTCTATAATCAAAGTAATAATAATTTATGTTTAAAGGGCTGGTATATATGAAATAAGTCTGTATAAACCCTTGGAATTCACAATGAATGAGCTTGAATGACTGGACAAAAGGGAATCAAACGCTGAGAATTCACAGTAAGAGACTAGGGAAATATTTAAAATGTGCTTCCCATACTAGGAATATAGGTTAGAAGAGCATTAAAGTTTGAAGGAAACTGTAGTCACTGGGAAATCCCGTTCAAAGACAAGGGAACTGAGTTAGATACTGGTCACCTTTATACTTTAGTGAAATGTTTTGGAGTTTTTGACAAAAGGTGGGTTAGACATTTAAACATTCATTTTCATAGGGTTCAGATACCTTAAAAAGTTATTATCCTTCAGCTAATAATGACAGTTTATTGTTAGTGTAAAGATTAGGGCTAGGGCTAGTGTTAGGGCTACGGTTAGGGCTAGAGCTAGTGTTATGGCTAAGGTTACGATTAGGGTTATGGTTAGGATTAGGGTTAGGGTTAGGGTTCGGGCTAGGGTTAGGTTTAGGGTTTGGGTTAAGGCTAGTGTTAGGCTAAGGGTTAGGGTTAGGGTTCGGGCTAGGGTTAGGGTTAGGGTTAGGGTTCGGGCTAGGGTTAGGGTTAGGGTTAGGGTTAAGGTTAGGGTTAGGTTTAGGGTTAGGGTTAGGGTTCGGGCTAGGATTAGTATTAAGATTAGGGTTCAGGTTAGGGTTTGGGTTAGGGTTAGGGTTGGGTTAGGGTTCGGGTTAAGGTTAGGGTTCGGGCTAGGGTTAGGGTTAGAGTTAGGGTTAAGGTTAGGGTTGGGGCTAGAGTTAGGGTTAGGGTTAGGGTTATAGCTAGTGTTAGGGCTAGGGTTAGGGTTATTGTTCGGGCTAGGGCTAGGGTTAGGTTTAGGGTTAGGGTTAGGGTTAGGGTTCGGGCTAGGGTTAGGGTTATGGTTAGTGTTAGGGTTAGGGCTAGGATTCGGGCTAGGGTTAGGGTTAGGGTTAGGGTTCGGGTTAGGGCTAGGGCTAGTGTTAGTCTAGGGTGAGGGTTAGGGGTGAGGTTAGGGTTATAATTAGTTTTAGGTCTAGGGCAAGGGTTAGAGTTAGGGCTACGGCTAGGGTTAGTGTTAGGGCTAGAGCTTGAGTTACAGTTAGAGTTAGAGATAGGTTTATGGTTCTGTTATGGCTAGGATTTGGGTTAGAGATAGGTTTAGGACAAGAAGAAGGGTCCGTCTAAGGGTTCAGATAAAAATTAGGATTATGGTTTATTAACATTAGGAATTCACAATGAATGACCTTGAATCACTGGACAAGGGTGTATCAAACACTGAAATTCAACAATGATAGACAAGGGAAATATTTAGGAATGTGCTTTATACACTAGGAACACATGTTCAAAGAGATTTAATATCTGTAGCTCACAATTTAGTCCCTGGGAAATCGTGTTCAAAGAGCTGAGAAGGGAGTGTGATACTGTTACATTTTTTACTCCCTAAAAATGAGTTGGCGTTTTCGGAATAATTTGGTGAGAAACTTAAAAATTCTTTTTCTAGACATGATATAAGAGCATAGACGTATTCAAAACCCTTAAGAATCAAAATGATAGTTATTCTAATGTTCAAAGTAGTAATAATTTACATTTAAAGGGCTGGTATAATGGAACAAGTCTGTATAAACCCTTGGAATTTACAATGAATGAGCTTGAATGAATAGACAAAAGGGAATCAAGCACTTTGAATTCACAGTAAGAGTCCAGGGAAATATTTAAGAATGTGCTTCCCATACTGGGAATATATGTTCAAAGAGCATTAATGTCTGAAGAAAACTGTGTAACCACTGGGAAATTGTGTTCAAAGACTAGAGAACTGAGTTAAATACTGGTTACATTTATACTTGAGTGAAATGAGTTGGCGTTTTTGACGAAAGGTTGGTTAAACATTCTAACATTCATTTTCATAGAGCTCAGATACCTTAAAAAGTTATTTTCATCCACTAATAATGACAGTTTATTGTTAGTGTAAAGGTTAGGGCTAGGGCTAGTGTTAGGGCTAGGGTTAGGGTTAAGGTTCAGTTTAGGGTTCGGGCTAGGGTTAGGGTTATGTCTAGTGCTAGGGCTAGGGCTACTGTTAGATCTAGGATTAGGGTGAAAGTTAAGCTTATGCTATGGCTAGGGTTAGGATTAGGGTTACTGCTAGAGCTAGGGTTAGGCATAGGCTTACGGTTAAGGTTACGGTGTATTACCTTACAAATTCACAATGAATGACCTTGAATCACTGTACAAAAGTGAATCAAACGCTGACATTTAACAATGATAGAAAAGGGAAATATTTAGGATTGTGTTTAGAACACTAGAAATACCTGTTCAAAGAGATTTACTATCTGTAGCACACAATTTAGTCACTGGGAAATCGTGCTCAAAGAGCTGAAAATGAGTGTGATACTGTTACATTTTTTACTCCCTAAAAATGAGTTGGCGTTTTTGGAGTCATTTGGTGAGAAACTTAAAAATTCGTTTTCCTAGACATGATATAAGAGCATAGACGTATTCAAAACCCTTAAGAATCAAAATGATAGTTATTCTAATGTTCAAAGTAGTAATAATTTACATTTAAAGGGCTGGTATAATGGAACAAGTCTGTATAAACCCTTGGAATTTACAATGAATGAGCTTGAATGAATAGACAAAAGGAAATCAAACACTATAATTCACAGTAAGAGACTAGGGAAATATTTAAGAATGTGCTTCATATACAGGGAATAAAGGTTCAAAGAGAGTTAATATCTGACGGAAACTGTGTAGTCACTGGGAAGTTGTCTTCAAAGAGCAGAGAACTGTGTTGGATGCTGGTTACATTTATAATTTAGTCCAGTTGAATTAGCATTTTTGAAAGAAAGTTGGTTAAATATTAAAACTTTACTCTTCATAGGGCTCAGATATCTGGAAGAAATGTTACTACTCTCACAGACCTGGGAAATGACTACGAATGTGTCTGATACAGTAGTAATACGTTTGTGGTACCTTAATACATGTAGGGCACTGTTACCATACTGAGAATTTGCATTCCAAGATGCGTGAAAGGTAGGAGAGTGTATAAAATTGTAATCACTCATGTTAATAGAGCTGGTATATATGGAAAAACGCTGCGTAAACACTTGGATTTCACAATGAAGGTTAGGTTTATAGTGAGGCTTAGGGATAGGGCTAGAGCTCGGGTTAGAGTTGGGGTTATGGTTATTCCTAGGGTTAGGTTAAGGTTTTGGTTTAGGGGTGGGTTAGGTTTAGGGCAAAGGCTCGGTTTATGTTAGTTCTACGGTTAAGGTTAGGGTTATGGTGTATTAACATTAGTAATTCTCAATGAATGCCCTTGAATCACTGGACAAAATTTAATCAAACAGTGAGATTTAACAATAATAGTCAAGGGAAATATTTAAGAATGTGCTTGTTGCACTAGGAATACATGGTTCAAAGACCTTTAATATGAAAAGTACACAATTTCGTCCCTGGGATATCGTGTTGAAGAGCTAAGTAGTGAGTGCGATACTGTTTACTATTTTTATTACATCAAAAAGAGTTGGCGTTTTAGGATTAAAGTTGGTGTAAAACTTAAAAATTCGTTCTCATAGACCTGATATAACAGTATGAAAGTATTCGAAATCCTTTAAGAATCAAAAGGATAGCTATTCTATAATCAAAGTAATAATAATTTATGTTTAAAGGGCTGGTATATATGAAATAAGTCTGTATAAACCCTTGGAATTCACAATGAATGAGCTTGAATGACTGGACAAAAGGGAATCAAACGCTGAGAATTCACAGTAAGAGACTAGGGAAATATTTAAAATGTGCTTCCCATACTAGGAATATAGGTTAGAAGAGCATTAAAGTTTGAAGGAAACTGTAGTCACTGGGAAATCCCGTTCAAAGACAAGGGAACTGAGTTAGATACTGGTCACCTTTATACTTTAGTGAAATGTTTTGGAGTTTTTGACAAAAGGTGGGTTAGACATTTAAACATTCATTTTCATAGGGTTCAGATACCTTAAAAAGTTATTATCCTTCAGCTAATAATGACAGTTTATTGTTAGTGTAAAGATTAGGGCTAGGGCTAGTGTTAGGGCTACGGTTAGGGCTAGAGCTAGTGTTATGGCTAAGGTTACGATTAGGGTTATGGTTAGGATTAGGGTTAGGGTTAGGGTTCGGGCTAGGGTTAGGTTTAGGGTTTGGGTTAAGGCTAGTGTTAGGCTAAGGGTTAGGGTTAGGGTTCGGGCTAGGGTTAGGGTTAGGGTTAGGGTTCGGGCTAGGGTTAGGGTTAGGGTTAGGGTTAGGGTTAAGGTTAGGGTTAGGTTTAGGGTTAGGGTTAGGGTTCGGGCTAGGATTAGTATTAAGATTAGGGTTCAGGTTAGGGTTTGGGTTAGGGTTAGGGTTGGGTTAGGGTTCGGGTTAAGGTTAGGGTTCGGGCTAGGGTTAGGGTTAGAGTTAGGGTTAAGTTTAGGGTTGGGGCTAGAGTTAGGGTTAGGGTTAGGGTTATAGCTAGTGTTAGGGCTAGGGTTAGGGTTATTGTTCGGGCTAGGGCTAGGGTTAGGTTTAGGGTTAGGGTTAGGGTTAGGGTTCGGGCTAGGGTTAGGGTTATGGTTAGTGTTAGGGTTAGGGCTAGGGTTCGGGCTAGGGTTAGGGTTAGGGTTAGGGTTCGGGTTAGGGCTAGGGCTAGTGTTAGTCTAGGGTGAGGGTTAGGGGTGAGGTTAGGGTTATAATTAGTTTTAGGTCTAGGGCAAGGGTTAGAGTTAGGGCTACGGCTAGGGTTAGTGTTAGGGCTAGAGCTTGAGTTACAGTTAGAGTTAGAGATAGGTTTATGGTTCTGTTATGGCTAGGATTTGGGTTAGAGTTAGGTTTAGGACAAGAAGAAGGGTCCGTCTAAGGGTTCAGATAAAAATTAGGATTATGGTTTATTAACATTAGGAATTCACAATGAATGACCTTGAATCACTGGACAAGGGTGTATCAAACACTGAAATTCAACAATGATAGACAAGGGAAATATTTAGGAATGTGCTTTATACACTAGGAACACATGTTCAAAGAGATTTAATATCTGTAGCTCACAATTTAGTCCCTGGGAAATCGTGTTCAAAGAGCTGAGAAGGGAGTGTGATACTGTTACATTTTTTACTCCCTAAAAATGAGTTGGCGTTTTCGGAATAATTTGGTGAGAAACTTAAAAATTCTTTTTCTAGACATGATATAAGAGCATAGACGTATTCAAAACCCTTAAGAATCAAAATGATAGTTATTCTAATGTTCAAAGTAGTAATAATTTACATTTAAAGGGCTGGTATAATGGAACAAGTCTGTATAAACCCTTGGAATTTACAATGAATGAGCTTGAATGAATAGACAAAAGGGAATCAAGCACTTTGAATTCACAGTAAGAGTCCAGGGAAATATTTAAGAATGTGCTTCCCATACTGGGAATATATGTTCAAAGAGCATTAATGTCTGAAGAAAACTGTGTAACCACTGGGAAATTGTGTTCAAAGACTAGAGAACTGAGTTAAATACTGGTTACATTTATACTTGAGTGAAATGAGTTGGCGTTTTTGACGAAAGGTTGGTTAAACATTCTAACATTCATTTTCATAGAGCTCAGATACCTTAAAAAGTTATTTTCATCCACTAATAATGACAGTTTATTGTTAGTGTAAAGGTTAGGGCTAGGGCTAGTGTTAGGGCTAGGGTTAGGGTTAAGGTTCAGTTTAGGGTTCGGGCTAGGGTTAGGGTTATGTCTAGTGCTAGGGCTAGGGCTACTGTTAGATCTAGGATTAGGGTGAAAGTTAAGCTTATGCTATGGCTAGGGTTAGGATTAGGGTTACTGCTAGAGCTAGGGTTAGGCATAGGCTTACGGTTAAGGTTACGGTGTATTACCTTACAAATTCACAATGAATGACCTTGAATCACTGTACAAAAGTGAATCAAACGCTGACATTTAACAATGATAGAAAAGGGAAATATTTAGGATTGTGTTTAGAACACTAGAAATACCTGTTCAAAGAGATTTACTATCTGTAGCACACAATTTAGTCACTGGGAAATCGTGCTCAAAGAGCTGAAAATGAGTGTGATACTGTTACATTTTTTACTCCCTAAAAATGAGTTGGCGTTTTTGGAGTCATTTGGTGAGAAACTTAAAAATTCGTTTTCCTAGACATGATATAAGAGCATAGACGTATTCAAAACCCTTAAGAATCAAAATGATAGTTATTCTAATGTTCAAAGTAGTAATAATTTACATTTAAAGGGCTGGTATAATGGAACAAGTCTGTATAAACCCTTGGAATTTACAATGAATGAGCTTGAATGAATAGACAAAAGGAAATCAAACACTATAATTCACAGTAAGAGACTAGGGAAATATTTAAGAATGTGCTTCATATACAGGGAATAAAGGTTCAAAGAGAGTTAATATCTGACGGAAACTGTGTAGTCACTGGGAAGTTGTCTTCAAAGAGCAGAGAACTGTGTTGGATGCTGGTTACATTTATAATTTAGTCCAGTTGAATTAGCATTTTTGAAAGAAAGTTGGTTAAATATTAAAACTTTACTCTTCATAGGGCTCAGATATCTGGAAGAAATGTTACTACTCTCACAGACCTGGGAAATGACTACGAATGTGTCTGATACAGTAGTAATACGTTTGTGGTACCTTAATACATGTAGGGCACTGTTACCATACTGAGAATTTGCATTCCAAGATGCGTGAAAGGTAGGAGAGTGTATAAAATTGTAATCACTCATGTTAATAGAGCTGGTATATATGGAAAAACGCTGCGTAAACACTTGGATTTCACAATGAAGGTTAGGTTTATAGTGAGGCTTAGGGATAGGGCTAGAGCTCGGGTTAGAGTTGGGGTTATGGTTATTCCTAGGGTTAGGTTAAGGTTTTGGTTTAGGGGTGGGTTAGGTTTAGGGCAAAGGCTCGGTTTATGTTAGTTCTACGGTTAAGGTTAGGGTTATGGTGTATTAACATTAGTAATTCTCAATGAATGCCCTTGAATCACTGGACAAAATTTAATCAAACAGTGAGATTTAACAATAATAGTCAAGGGAAATATTTAAGAATGTGCTTGTTGCACTAGGAATACATGGTTCAAAGACCTTTAATATGAAAAGTACACAATTTCGTCCCTGGGATATCGTGTTGAAGAGCTAAGTAGTGAGTGCGATACTGTTTACTATTTTTATTACATCAAAAAGAGTTGGCGTTTTAGGATTAAAGTTGGTGTAAAACTTAAAAATTCGTTCTCATAGACCTGATATAACAGTATGAAAGTATTCGAAATCCTTTAAGAATCAAAAGGATAGCTATTCTATAATCAAAGTAATAATAATTTATGTTTAAAGGGCTGGTATATATGAAATAAGTCTGTATAAACCCTTGGAATTCACAATGAATGAGCTTGAATGACTGGACAAAAGGGAATCAAACGCTGAGAATTCACAGTAAGAGACTAGGGAAATATTTAAAATGTGCTTCCCATACTAGGAATATAGGTTAGAAGAGCATTAAAGTTTGAAGGAAACTGTAGTCACTGGGAAATCCCGTTCAAAGACAAGGGAACTGAGTTAGATACTGGTCACCTTTATACTTTAGTGAAATGTTTTGGAGTTTTTGACAAAAGGTGGGTTAGACATTTAAACATTCATTTTCATAGGGTTCAGATACCTTAAAAAGTTATTATCCTTCAGCTAATAATGACAGTTTATTGTTAGTGTAAAGATTAGGGCTAGGGCTAGTGTTAGGGCTACGGTTAGGGCTAGAGCTAGTGTTATGGCTAAGGTTACGATTAGGGTTATGGTTAGGATTAGGGTTAGGGTTAGGGTTCGGGCTAGGGTTAGGTTTAGGGTTTGGGTTAAGGCTAGTGTTAGGCTAAGGGTTAGGGTTAGGGTTCAGGCTAGGGTTAGGGTTAGGGTTAGGGTTCGGGCTAGGGTTAGGGTTAGGGTTAGGGTTAGGGTTAAGGTTAGGGTTAGGTTTAGGGTTAGGGTTAGGGTTCGGGCTAGAATTAGTATTAAGATTAGGGTTCAGGTTAGGGTTTGGGTTAGGGTTATGGTTGGGTTAGGGTTCGGGTTAAGGTTAGGGTTCGGGCTAGGGTTAGGGTTAGAGTTAGGGTTAAGGTTAGGGTTGGGGCTAGAGTTAGGGTTAGGGTTAGGGTTATAGCTAGTGTTAGGGCTAGGGTTAGGGTTATTGTTCGGGCTAGGGCTAGGGTTAGGTTTAGGGTTAGGGTTAGGGTTAGGGTTCGGGCTAGGGTTAGGGTTATGGTTAGTGTTAGGGTTAGGGCTAGGGTTCGGGCTAGGGTTAGGGTTAGGGTTAGGGTTCGGGTTAGGGCTAGGGCTAGTGTTAGTCTAGGGTGAGGGTTAGGGGTGAGGTTAGGGTTTAATTAGTTTTAGGTCTAGGGCAAGGGTTAGAGTTAGGGCTACGGCTAGGGTTAGTGTTAGGGCTAGAGCTTGAGTTACAGTTAGAGTTAGAGATAGGTTTATGGTTCTGTTATGGCTAGGATTTGGGTTAGAGTTAGGTTTAGGACAAGAAGAAGGGTCCGTCTAAGGGTTCAGATAAAAATTAGGATTATGGTTTATTAACATTAGGAATTCACAATGAATGACCTTGAATCACTGGACAAGGGTGTATCAAACACTGAAATTCAACAATGATAGACAAGGGAAATATTTAGGAATGTGCTTTATACACTAGGAACACATGTTCAAAGAGATTTAATATCTGTAGCTCACAATTTAGTCCCTGGGAAATCGTGTTCAAAGAGCTGAGAAGGGAGTGTGATACTGTTACATTTTTTACTCCCTAAAAATGAGTTGGCGTTTTCAAAATAATTTGGTGAGAAACTTAAAAATTCTTTTTCTAGACATGATATAAGAGCATAGACGTATTCAAAACCCTTAAGAATCAAAATGATAGTTATTCTAATGTTCAAAGTAGTAATAATTTACATTTAAAGGGCTGGTATAATGGAACAAGTCTGTATAAACCCTTGGAATTTACAATGAATGAGCTTGAATGAATAGACAAAAGGGAATCAAGCACTTTGAATTCACAGTAAGAGTCCAGGGAAATATTTAAGAATGTGCTTCCCATACTGGGAATATATGTTCAAAGAGCATTAATGTCTGAAGAAAACTGTGTAACCACTGGGAAATTGTGTTCAAAGACTAGAGAACTGAGTTAAATACTGGTTACATTTATACTTGAGTGAAATGAGTTGGCGTTTTTGACGAAAGGTTGGTTAAACATTCTAACATTCATTTTCATAGAGCTCAGATACCTTAAAAAGTTATTTTCATCCACTAATAATGACAGTTTATTGTTAGTGTAAAGGTTAGGGCTAGGGCTAGTGTTAGGGCTAGGGTTAGGGTTAAGGTTCAGTTTAGGGTTCGGGCTAGGGTTAGGGTTATGTCTAGTGCTAGGGCTAGGGCTACTGTTAGATCTAGGATTAGGGTGAAAGTTAAGCTTATGCTATGGCTAGGGTTAGGATTAGGGTTACTGCTAGAGCTAGGGTTAGGCATAGGCTTACGGTTAAGGTTACGGTGTATTACCTTACAAATTCACAATGAATGACCTTGAATCACTGTACAAAAGTGAATCAAACGCTGACATTTAACAATGATAGAAAAGGGAAATATTTAGGATTGTGTTTAGAACACTAGAAATACCTGTTCAAAGAGATTTACTATCTGTAGCACACAATTTAGTCACTGGGAAATCGTGTTCAAAGAGCTGAAAATGAGTGTGATACTGTTACATTTTTTACTCCCTAAAAATGAGTTGGCGTTTTTGGAGTCATTTGGTGAGAAACTTAAAAATTCGTTTTCCTAGACATAAGAGCATAGACGTATTCAAAACCCTTAAGAATCAAAATGATAGTTATTCTAATGTTCAAAGTAGTAATAATTACGTTTAAAGGGCTGGTATAATGGAACAAGTCTGTATAAACCCTTGGAATTTACAATGAATGAGCTTGAATGAATAGACAAAAGGAAATCAAACACTATAATTCACAGTAAGAGACTAGGGAAATATTTAAGAATGTGCTTCATATACAGGGAATAAAGGTTCAAAGAGAGTTAATATCTGACGGAAACTGTGTAGTCACTGGGAAGTTGTCTTCAAAGAGCAGAGAACTGTGTTGGATGCTGGTTACATTTATAATTTAGTCCAGTTGAATTAGCATTTTTGAAAGAAAGTTGGTTAAATATTAAAACTTTACTCTTCATAGGGCTCAGATATCTGGAAGAAATGTTACTACTCTCACAGACCTGGGAAATGACTACGAATGTGTCTGATACAGTAGTAATACGTTTGTGGTACCTTAATACATGTAGGGCACTGTTACCATACTGAGAATTTGCATTCCAAGATGCGTGAAAGGTAGGAGAGTGTATAAAATTGTAATCACTCATGTTAATAGAGCTGGTATATATGGAAAAACGCTGCGTAAACACTTGGATTTCACAATGAAGGTTAGGTTTATAGTGAGGCTTAGGGATAGGGCTAGAGCTCGGGTTAGAGTTGGGGTTATGGTTATTCCTAGGGTTAGGTTAAGGTTTTGGTTTGGGGTGGGTTAGGTTTAGGGCAAAGGCTCGGTTTATGTTAGTTCTACGGTTAAGGTTAGGGTTATGGTGTATTAACATTAGTAATTCTCAATGAATGCCCTTGAATCACTGGACAAAATTTAATCAAACAGTGAGATTTAACAATAATAGTCAAGGGAAATATTTAAGAATGTGCTTGTTGCACTAGGAATACATGGTTCAAAGACCTTTAATATGAAAAGTACACAATTTCGTCCCTGGGATATCGTGTTGAAGAGCTAAGTAGTGAGTGCGATACTGTTTACTATTTTTATTACATCAAAAAGAGTTGGCGTTTTAGGATTAAAGTTGGTGTAAAACTTAAAAATTCGTTCTCATAGACCTGATATAACAGTATGAAAGTATTCGAAATCCTTTAAGAATCAAAAGGATAGCTATTCTATAATCAAAGTAATAATAATTTATGTTTAAAGGGCTGGTATATATGAAATAAGTCTGTATAAACCCTTGGAATTCACAATGAATGAGCTTGAATGACTGGACAAAAGGGAATCAAACGCTGAGAATTCACAGTAAGAGACTAGGGAAATATTTAAAATGTGCTTCCCATACTAGGAATATAGGTTAGAAGAGCATTAAAGTTTGAAGGAAACTGTAGTCACTGGGAAATCCCGTTCAAAGACAAGGGAACTGAGTTAGATACTGGTCACCTTTATACTTTAGTGAAATGTTTTGGAGTTTTTGACAAAAGGTGGGTTAGACATTTAAACATTCATTTTCATAGGGTTCAGATACCTTAAAAAGTTATTATCCTTCAGCTAATAATGACAGTTTATTGTTAGTGTAAAGATTAGGGCTAGGGCTAGTGTTAGGGCTACGGTTAGGGCTAGAGCTAGTGTTATGGCTAAGGTTACGATTAGGGTTATGGTTAGGATTAGGGTTAGGGTTAGGGTTCGGGCTAGGGTTAGGTTTAGGGTTTGGGTTAGGGCTAGTGTTAGGCTAAGGGTTAGGGTTAGGGTTCAGGCTAGGGTTAGGGTTAGGGTTAGGGTTCGGGCTAGGGTTAGGGTTAGGGTTAGGGTTAAGGTTAGGGTTAGGTTTAGGGTTAGGGTTAGGGTTCGGGCTAGGATTAGTATTAAGATTAGGGTTCAGGTTAGGGTTTGGGTTAGGGTTAGGGTTGGGTTAGGGTTCGGGTTAAGGTTAGGGTTCGGGCTAGGGTTAGGGTTAGAGTTAGGGTTAAGGTTAGGGTTGGGGCTAGAGTTAGGGTTAGGGTTAGGGTTATAGCTAGTGTTAGGGCTAGGGTTAGGGTTATTGTTCGGGCTAGGGCTAGGGTTAGGTTTAGGGTTAGGGTTAGGGTTAGGGTTCGGGCTAGGGTTAGGGTTATGGTTAGTGTTAGGGTTAGGGCTAGGGTTCGGGCTAGGGTTAGGGTTAGGGTTAGGGTTCGGGTTAGGGCTAGGGCTAGTGTTAGTCTAGGGTGAGGGTTAGGGGTGAGGTTAGGGTTATAATTAGTTTTAGGTCTAGGGCAAGGGTTAGAGTTAGGGCTACGGCTAGGGTTAGTGTTAGGGCTAGAGCTTGAGTTACAGTTAGAGTTAGAGATAGGTTTATGGTTCTGTTATGGCTAGGATTTGGGTTAGAGTTAGGTTTAGGACAAGAAGAAGGGTCCGTCTAAGGGTTCAGATAAAAATTAGGATTATGGTTTATTAACATTAGGAATTCACAATGAATGACCTTGAATCACTGGACAAGGGTGTATCAAACACTGAAATTCAACAATGATAGACAAGGGAAATATTTAGGAATGTGCTTTATACACTAGGAACACATGTTCAAAGAGATTTAATATCTGTAGCTCACAATTTAGTCCCTGGGAAATCGTGTTCAAAGAGCTGAGAAGGGAGTGTGATACTGTTACATTTTTTACTCCCTAAAAATGAGTTGGCGTTTTCAAAATAATTTGGTGAGAAACTTAAAAATTCTTTTTCTAGACATGATATAAGAGCATAGACGTATTCAAAACCCTTAAGAATCAAAATGATAGTTATTCTAATGTTCAAAGTAGTAATAATTTACATTTAAAGGGCTGGTATAATGGAACAAGTCTGTATAAACCCTTGGAATTTACAATGAATGAGCTTGAATGAATAGACAAAAGGGAATCAAGCACTTTGAATTCACAGTAAGAGTCCAGGGAAATATTTAAGAATGTGCTTCCCATACTGGGAATATATGTTCAAAGAGCATTAATGTCTGAAGAAAACTGTGTAACCACTGGGAAATTGTGTTCAAAGACTAGAGAACTGAGTTAAATACTGGTTACATTTATACTTGAGTGAAATGAGTTGGCGTTTTTGACGAAAGGTTGGTTAAACATTCTAACATTCATTTTCATAGAGCTCAGATACCTTAAAAAGTTATTTTCATCCACTAATAATGACAGTTTATTGTTAGTGTAAAGGTTAGGGCTAGGGCTAGTGTTAGGGCTAGGGTTAGGGTTAAGGTTCAGTTTAGGGTTCGGGCTAGGGTTAGGGTTATGTCTAGTGCTAGGGCTAGGGCTACTGTTAGATCTAGGATTAGGGTGAAAGTTAAGCTTATGCTATGGCTAGGGTTAGGATTAGGGTTACTGCTAGAGCTAGGGTTAGGCATAGGCTTACGGTTAAGGTTACGGTGTATTACCTTACAAATTCACAATGAATGACCTTGAATCACTGTACAAAAGTGAATCAAACGCTGACATTTAACAATGATAGAAAAGGGAAATATTTAGGATTGTGTTTAGAACACTAGAAATACCTGTTCAAAGAGATTTACTATCTGTAGCACACAATTTAGTCACTGGGAAATCGTGTTCAAAGAGCTGAAAATGAGTGTGATACTGTTACATTTTTTACTCCCTAAAAATGAGTTGGCGTTTTTGGAGTCATTTGGTGAGAAACTTAAAAATTCGTTTTCCTAGACATAAGAGCATAGACGTATTCAAAACCCTTAAGAATCAAAATGATAGTTATTCTAATGTTCAAAGTAGTAATAATTACGTTTAAAGGGCTGGTATAATGGAACAAGTCTGTATAAACCCTTGGAATTTACAATGAATGAGCTTGAATGAATAGACAAAAGGAAATCAAACACTATAATTCACAGTAAGAGACTAGGGAAATATTTAAGAATGTGCTTCATATACAGGGAATAAAGGTTCAAAGAGAGTTAATATCTGACGGAAACTGTGTAGTCACTGGGAAGTTGTCTTCAAAGAGCAGAGAACTGTGTTGGATGCTGGTTACATTTATAATTTAGTCCAGTTGAATTAGCATTTTTGAAAGAAAGTTGGTTAAATATTAAAACTTTACTCTTCATAGGGCTCAGATATCTGGAAGAAATGTTACTACTCTCACAGACCTGGGAAATGACTACGAATGTGTCTGATACAGTAGTAATACGTTTGTGGTACCTTAATACATGTAGGGCACTGTTACCATACTGAGAATTTGCATTCCAAGATGCGTGAAAGGTAGGAGAGTGTATAAAATTGTAATCACTCATGTTAATAGAGCTGGTATATATGGAAAAACGCTGCGTAAACACTTGGATTTCACAATGAAGGTTAGGTTTATAGTGAGGCTTAGGGATAGGGCTAGAGCTCGGGTTAGAGTTGGGGTTATGGTTATTCCTAGGGTTAGGTTAAGGTTTTGGTTTAGGGGTGGGTTAGGTTTAGGGCAAAGGCTCGGTTTATGTTAGTTCTACGGTTAAGGTTAGGGTTATGGTGTATTAACATTAGTAATTCTCAATGAATGCCCTTGAATCACTGGACAAAATTTAATCAAACAGTGAGATTTAACAATAATAGTCAAGGGAAATATTTAAGAATGTGCTTGTTGCACTAGGAATACATGGTTCAAAGACCTTTAATATGAAAAGTACACAATTTCGTCCCTGGGATATCGTGTTGAAGAGCTAAGTAGTGAGTGCGATACTGTTTACTATTTTTATTACATCAAAAAGAGTTGGCGTTTTAGGATTAAAGTTGGTGTAAAACTTAAAAATTCGTTCTCATAGACCTGATATAACAGTATGAAAGTATTCGAAATCCTTTAAGAATCAAAAGGATAGCTATTCTATAATCAAAGTAATAATAATTTATGTTTAAAGGGCTGGTATATATGAAATAAGTCTGTATAAACCCTTGGAATTCACAATGAATGAGCTTGAATGACTGGACAAAAGGGAATCAAACGCTGAGAATTCACAGTAAGAGACTAGGGAAATATTTAAAATGTGCTTCCCATACTAGGAATATAGGTTAGAAGAGCATTAAAGTTTGAAGGAAACTGTAGTCACTGGGAAATCCCGTTCAAAGACAAGGGAACTGAGTTAGATACTGGTCACCTTTATACTTTAGTGAAATGTTTTGGAGTTTTTGACAAAAGGTGGGTTAGACATTTAAACATTCATTTTCATAGGGTTCAGATACCTTAAAAAGTTATTATCCTTCAGCTAATAATGACAGTTTATTGTTAGTGTAAAGATTAGGGCTAGGGCTAGTGTTAGGGCTACGGTTAGGGCTAGAGCTAGTGTTATGGCTAAGGTTACGATTAGGGTTATGGTTAGGATTAGGGTTAGGGTTAGGGTTCGGGCTAGGGTTAGGTTTAGGGTTTGGGTTAAGGCTAGTGTTAGGCTAAGGGTTAGGGTTAGGGTTCAGGCTAGGGTTAGGGTTAGGGTTAGGGTTCGGGCTAGGGTTAGGGTTAGGGTTAGGGTTAGGGTTAAGGTTAGGGTTAGGTTTAGGGTTAGGGTTAGGGTTCGGGCTAGGATTAGTATTAAGATTAGGGTTCAGGTTAGGGTTTGGGTTAGGGTTAGGGTTGGGTTAGGGTTCGGGTTAAGGTTAGGGTTCGGGCTAGGGTTAGGGTTAGAGTTAGGGTTAAGGTTAGGGTTGGGGCTAGAGTTAGGGTTAGGGTTAGGGTTATAGCTAGTGTTAGGGCTAGGGTTAGGGTTATTGTTCGGGCTAGGGCTAGGGTTAGGTTTAGGGTTAGGGTTAGGGTTAGGGTTCGGGCTAGGGTTAGGGTTATGGTTAGTGTTAGGGTTAGGGCTAGGGTTCGGGCTAGGGTTAGGGTTAGGGTTAGGGTTCGGGTTAGGGCTAGGGCTAGTGTTAGTCTAGGGTGAGGGTTAGGGGTGAGGTTAGGGTTATAATTAGTTTTAGGTCTAGGGCAAGGGTTAGAGTTAGGGCTACGGCTAGGGTTAGTGTTAGGGCTAGAGCTTGAGTTACAGTTAGAGTTAGAGATAGGTTTATGGTTCTGTTATGGCTAGGATTTGGGTTAGAGTTAGGTTTAGGACAAGAAGAAGGGTCCGTCTAAGGGTTCAGATAAAAATTAGGATTATGGTTTATTAACATTAGGAATTCACAATGAATGACCTTGAATCACTGGACAAGGGTGTATCAAACACTGAAATTCAACAATGATAGACAAGGGAAATATTTAGGAATGTGCTTTATACACTAGGAACACATGTTCAAAGAGATTTAATATCTGTAGCTCACAATTTAGTCCCTGGGAAATCGTGTTCAAAGAGCTGAGAAGGGAGTGTGATACTGTTACATTTTTTACTCCCTAAAAATGAGTTGGCGTTTTCAAAATAATTTGGTGAGAAACTTAAAAATTCTTTTTCTAGACATGATATAAGAGCATATACGTATTCAAAACCCTTAAGAATCAAAATGATAGTTATTCTAATGTTCAAAGTAGTAATAATTTACATTTAAAGGGCTGGTATAATGGAACAAGTCTGTATAAACCCTTGGAATTTACAATGAATGAGCTTGAATGAATAGACAAAAGGGAATCAAGCACTTTGAATTCACAGTAAGAGTCCAGGGAAATATTTAAGAATGTGCTTCCCATACTGGGAATATATGTTCAAAGAGCATTAATGTCTGAAGAAAACTGTGTAACCACTGGGAAATTGTGTTCAAAGACTAGAGAACTGAGTTAAATACTGGTTACATTTATACTTGAGTGAAATGAGTTGGCGTTTTTGACGAAAGGTTGGTTAAACATTCTAACATTCATTTTCATAGAGCTCAGATACCTTAAAAAGTTATTTTCATCCACTAATAATGACAGTTTATTGTTAGTGTAAAGGTTAGGGCTAGGGCTAGTGTTAGGGCTAGGGTTAGGGTTAAGGTTCAGTTTAGGGTTCGGGCTAGGGTTAGGGTTATGTCTAGTGCTAGGGCTAGGGCTACTGTTAGATCTAGGATTAGGGTGAAAGTTAAGCTTATGCTATGGCTAGGGTTAGGATTAGGGTTACTGCTAGAGCTAGGGTTAGGCATAGGCTTACGGTTAAGGTTACGGTGTATTACCTTACAAATTCACAATGAATGACCTTGAATCACTGTACAAAAGTGAATCAAACGCTGACATTTAACAATGATAGAAAAGGGAAATATTTAGGATTGTGTTTAGAACACTAGAAATACCTGTTCAAAGAGATTTACTATCTGTAGCACACAATTTAGTCACTGGGAAATCGTGTTCAAAGAGCTGAAAATGAGTGTGATACTGTTACATTTTTTACTCCCTAAAAATGAGTTGGCGTTTTTGGAGTCATTTGGTGAGAAACTTAAAAATTCGTTTTCCTAGACATGATATAAGAGCATAGACGTATTCAAAACCCTTAAGAATCAAAATGATAGTTATTCTAATGTTCAAAGTAGTAATAATTACGTTTAAAGGGCTGGTATAATGGAACAAGTCTGTATAAACCCTTGGAATTTACAATGAATGAGCTTGAATGAATAGACAAAAGGAAATCAAACACTGTAATTCACAGTAAGAGACTAGGGAAATATTTAAGAATGTGCTTCATATACAGGGAATAAAGGTTCAAAGAGAGTTAATATCTGACGGAAACTGTGTAGTCACTGGGAAGTTGTCTTCAAAGAGCAGAGAACTGTGTTGGATGCTGGTTACATTTATAATTTAGTCCAGTTGAATTAGCATTTTTGAAAGAAAGTTGGTTAAATATTAAAACTTTACTCTTCATAGGGCTCAGATATCTGGAAGAAATGTTACTACTCTCACAGACCTGGGAAATGACTACGAATGTGTCTGATACAGTAGTAATACGTTTGTGGTACCTTAATACATGTAGGGCACTGTTACCATACTGAGAATTTGCATTCCAAGATGCGTGAAAGGTAGGAGAGTGTATAAAATTGTAATCACTCATGTTAATAGAGCTGGTATATATGGAAAAACGCTGCGTAAACACTTGGATTTCACAATGAAGGTTAGGTTTATAGTGAGGCTTAGGGATAGGGCTAGAGCTCGGGTTAGAGTTGGGGTTATGGTTATTCCTAAGGTTAGCTTAAGGTTTTGGTTTAGGGGTGGGTTAGGTTTAGGGCAAAGGCTCGGTTTATGTTAGTTCTACGGTTAAGGTTAGGGTTATGGTGTATTAACATTAGTAATTCTCAATGAATGCCCTTGAATCACTGGACAAAATTTAATCAAACAGTGAGATTTAACAATAATAGTCAAGGGAAATATTTAAGAATGTGCTTGTTGCACTAGGAATACATGGTTCAAAGACCTTTAATATGAAAAGTACACAATTTCGTCCCTGGGATATCGTGTTGAAGAGCTAAGTAGTGAGTGCGATACTGTTTACTATTTTTATTACATCAAAAAGAGTTGGCGTTTTAGGATTAAAGTTGGTGTAAAACTTAAAAATTCGTTCTCATAGACCTGATATAACAGTATGAAAGTATTCGAAATCCTTTAAGAATCAAAAGGATAGCTATTCTATAATCAAAGTAATAATAATTTATGTTTAAAGGGCTGGTATATATGAAATAAGTCTGTATAAACCCTTGGAATTCACAATGAATGAGCTTGAATGACTGGACAAAAGGGAATCAAACGCTGAGAATTCACAGTAAGAGACTAGGGAAATATTTAAAATGTGCTTCCCATACTAGGAATATAGGTTAGAAGAGCATTAAAGTTTGAAGGAAACTGTAGTCACTGGGAAATCCCGTTCAAAGACAAGGGAACTGAGTTAGATACTGGTCACCTTTATACTTTAGTGAAATGTTTTGGAGTTTTTGACAAAAGGTGGGTTAGACATTTAAACATTCATTTTCATAGGGTTCAGATACCTTAAAAAGTTATTATCCTTCAGCTAATAATGACAGTTTATTGTTAGTGTAAAGATTAGGGCTAGGGCTAGTGTTAGGGCTACGGTTAGGGCTAGAGCTAGTGTTATGGCTAAGGTTACGATTAGGGTTATGGTTAGGATTAGGGTTAGGGTTAGGGTTCGGGCTAGGGTTAGGTTTAGGGTTTGGGTTAAGGCTAGTGTTAGGCTAAGGGTTAGGGTTAGGGTTCAGGCTAGGGTTAGGGTTAGGGTTAGGGTTCGGGCTAGGGCTAGGGTTAGGGTTAGGGTTAGGGTTAAGGTTAGGGTTAGGTTTAGGGTTAGGGTTAGGGTTCGGGCTAGGATTAGTATTAAGATTAGGGTTCAGGTTAGGGTTTGGGTTAGGGTTAGGGTTGGGTTAGGGTTCGGGTTAAGGTTAGGGTTCGGGCTAGGGTTAGGGTTAGAGTTAGGGTTAAGGTTAGGGTTGGGGCTAGAGTTAGGGTTAGGGTTAGGGTTATAGCTAGTGTTAGGGCTAGGGTTAGGGTTATTGTTCGGGCTAGGGCTAGGGTTAGGTTTAGGGTTAGGGTTAGGGTTAGGGTTCGGGCTAGGGTTAGGGTTATGGTTAGTGTTAGGGTTAGGGCTAGGGTTCGGGCTAGGGTTAGGGTTAGGGTTAGGGTTCGGGTTAGGGCTAGGGCTAGTGTTAGTCTAGGGTGAGGGTTAGGGGTGAGGTTAGGGTTATAATTAGTTTTAGGTCTAGGGCAAGGGTTAGAGTTAGGGCTACGGCTAGGGTTAGTGTTAGGGCTAGAGCTTGAGTTACAGTTAGAGTTAGAGATAGGTTTATGGTTCTGTTATGGCTAGGATTTGGGTTAGAGATAGGTTTAGGACAAGAAGAAGGGTCCGTCTAAGGGTTCAGATAAAAATTAGGATTATGGTTTATTAACATTAGGAATTCACAATGAATGACCTTGAATCACTGGACAAGGGTGTATCAAACACTGAAATTCAACAATGATAGACAAGGGAAATATTTAGGAATGTGCTTTATACACTAGGAACACATGTTCAAAGAGATTTAATATCTGTAGCTCACAATTTAGTCCCTGGGAAATCGTGTTCAAAGAGCTGAGAAGGGAGTGTGATACTGTTACATTTTTTACTCCCTAAAAATGAGTTGGCGTTTTCAAAATAATTTGGTGAGAAACTTAAAAATTATTTTTCTAGACATGATATAAGAGCATAGACGTATTCAAAACCCTTAAGAATCAAAATGATAGTTATTCTAATGTTCAAAGTAGTAATAATTTACATTTAAAGGGCTGGTATAATGGAACAAGTCTGTATAAACCCTTGGAATTTACAATGAATGAGCTTGAATGAATAGACAAAAGGGAATCAAGCACTTTGAATTCACAGTAAGAGTCCAGGGAAATATTTAAGAATGTGCTTCTCATACTGGGAATATATGTTCAAAGAGCATTAATGTCTGAAGAAAACTGTGTAACCACTGGGAAATTGTGTTCAAAGACTAGAGAACTGAGTTAAATACTGGTTACATTTATACTTGAGTGAAATGAGTTGGCGTTTTTGACGAAAGGTTGGTTAAACATTCTAACATTCATTTTCATAGAGCTCAGATACCTTAAAAAGTTATTTTCATCCACTAATAATGACAGTTTATTGTTAGTGTAAAGGTTAGGGCTAGGGCTAGTGTTAGGGCTAGGGTTAGGGTTAAGGTTCAGTTTAGGGTTCGGGCTAGGGTTAGGGTTATGTCTAGTGCTAGGGCTAGGGCTACTGTTAGATCTAGGATTAGGGTGAAAGTTAAGCTTATGCTATGGCTAGGGTTAGGATTAGGGTTACTGCTAGAGCTAGGGTTAGGCATAGGCTTACGGTTAAGGTTACGGTGCATTACCTTACAAATTCACAATGAATGACCTTGAATCACTGTACAAAAGTGAATCAAACGCTGACATTTAACAATGATAGAAAAGGGAAATATTTAGGATTGTGTTTAGAACACTAGAAATACCTGTTCAAAGAGATTTACTATCTGTAGCACACAATTTAGTCACTGGGAAATCGTGCTCAAAGAGCTGAAAATGAGTGTGATACTGTTACATTTTTTACTCCCTAAAAATGAGTTGGCGTTTTTGGAGTCATTTGGTGAGAAACTTAAAAATTCGTTTTCCTAGACATGATATAAGAGCATAGACGTATTCAAAACCCTTAAGAATCAAAATGATAGTTATTCTAAGGTTCAAAGTAGTAATAATTACGTTTAAAGGGTTGGTATAATGGAACAAGTCTGTATAAACCCTTGGAATTTACAATGAATGAGCTTGAATGAATAGACAAAAGGAAATCAAACACTGTAATTCACAGTAAGAGACTAGGGAAATATTTAAGAATGTGCTTCATATACAGGGAATAAAGGTTCAAAGAGAGTTAATATCTGACGGAAACTGTGTAGTCACTGGGAAGTTGTCTTCAAAGAGCAGAGAACTGTGTTGGATGCTGGTTACATTTATAATTTAGTCCAGTTGAATTAGCATTTTTGAAAGAAAGTTGGTTAAATATATATTTTTTTAATATATTTTATTGATTTTTTACAGAGAGGAAGGGAGAAGGTTAGAGAGCTAGAAACATCGATGGGAGAGAAACATCGATCAGCTGCCTCCTGCACACCTCCCACTGGGGATGTGCCCGCAACCAAGGTACATGCCCTTGACCGGAATCGAACCCGGGACCTTTCAGTCCGCAGGCCGATGCTCTATCCACTGAGCCAAACCGGTTTCGGCATGGTTAAATATTAAAACTTTCCTTTTCATAGGGCTCAGATATCTGGAAGAAATGTTACAAATCTCACAGACCTGGGAAATGACTACGAATGTGTCTGATACAGTAGTAATACGTTTGTGGTACCTTAATACATGTAGGGCACTGTTTCCATACTGAGAATTTGCATTCCAAAATGCGTGAAAGGTAGGAGAGTCTATAAAATTGTAATCACTCATGTTAATAGAGCTGGTATATATGGAAAAACGCTGCATAAACACTTGGATTTCACAATGAAGGTTAGGTTTAGGGTGAGGCTTAGGGGTAGGGCTAGAGCTCGGGTTAGAGTTGGGGTTATGGTTATTCCTAAGGTTAGCTTAAGGTTTTGGTTTAGGGGTAGGGTTAGGTTTAGGGCAAAGGCTCGGTTTATGTTAGGGCTACGGTTAAGGTTAGGGTTATGGTGTATTAACATTAGTAATTCTCAATAAATGACCTTGAATCACTGGACAAAATTTAATCTAACAGTGAGATTTAACAATAATAGTCAAGGGAAATATTTAAGAATGTGCTTGTTGCACTAGGAATACATGGTTCAAAGACCTTTAATATGAAAAGTACACAATTTCATCCCTGGGAAATCGTGTTGAAGAGCTAAGAAGTGAGTGCGATACTGTTTACATTTTTTATTACATCAAAAAGAGTTGGCGTTTTAGGATTAAAGTTGGTGTAAAACTTAAAAATTCGTTCTCATAGACCTGATATAACAGTATGAAAGTATTTAAAATCCCTTAAGAAGCAAAAGGATAGCTATTCTAGGATCAAAGCAATAATAATTTATGTTTAAAGGGCTGGTATATATGGAATAAGTCTGTATAAACCCTTGGAATTCACAATGAATGAGCTTGAATGGCTGGACAAAAGGGAATCAAACGCTGAGAATTCACAGTAAGAGACTAGGGAAACATTTAAGAATGCTTCACATACTAGGAATATAGGTTAGAAGAGCATTAAAGTTTGAAGGAAACTGTAGTCACTGGGAAATCCCGTTCAAAGACAAGGGAACTGAGTTAGATACTGGTCACCTTTATACTTTAGTGAAATGTTTTGGAGTTTTTGACAAAAGGTGGGTTAGACATTTAAACATTCATTTTCATAGGGTTCAGATACCTTAAAAAGTTATTATCCTACAGCTAATAATGACAGTTTATTGTTAGTGTAAAGATTAGGGCTAGGGCTAGTGTTAGGGCTACAGTTAGGGCTAGAGCTAGTGTTATGGCTAAGGTTACGATTAGGGTTATGGTTAGGATTAGGGTTAGGTTTAGGGTTCGGGCTAGGGTTAGGTTAAGGGTTTGGGTTAGAGCTAGTGTTAGGCTAAGGGTTAGGGTTAGGGTTCGGGCTAGGGTTAGGGTTAGGGTTAGGGTTAGGGTTCGGGCTAGGGTTAGGGTTAGGGTTAGGGTTAAGGTTACAGTTAGGTTTAGGGTTAGGGTTAGGGTTCGGGCTAGGATTAGTATTAAGATTAGGGTTCAGGTTAGGGTTAGGGTTCGGGTTAGGGTTCGGGTTAGGGTTAGGGTTAGGGTTAGGGTTAGGGTTAGGGTTTGGGCTAGGGTTAGGGTTAGGGTTAGGGTTAGGGTTAAGGTTAGGGTTGGGGCTAGAGTTAGGGTTAGGGTTAGGGTTAAAGCTAGTGTTAGGGCTAGGGTTAGGGTTATTGTTCGGGCTATGGCTAGGGTTAGGTTTAGGGTTAGGGTTAGGGTTAGGCTTCGGGCTAGGGTTAGGGTTAGGGTTAGGGTTAGGGTTAGGGCTAGGGTTCGGGCTAGGGTTAGGGTTAGGGTTAGATTTAGGGTTTGGGTTAGGGCTAGTGTTAGGCTAAGGGTTAGGGTTAGGGTTAGGGTTAGGGCTAGGGCTAGTGTTAGTCTAGGGTGAGGGTTAGGCGTGAGGTTAGGGTTAGGGTTAGGGTTAGGGTTAAGGTTAGGGTTAGGTTTAGGGTTAGGGTTAGGGTTCGGGCTAGGATTAGTACTAAGATTAGGGTTCGGGTTAGGGTTAGGGTTAGGGTTAGGGTTCCGGTTAGGGTTAGGGTTAGGGTTAGGGTTCGGGCTAGGGTTAGGGTTAGGGTTAGATTTAGGGTTTGGGTTAGGGCTAGTGTTAGGCTAAGGGTTAGGGTTAGGGTTAGGGTTAGGGCTAGGGCTAGTGTTAGTCTAGGGTGAGGGTTAGGGGTGAGGTTAGGGTTAGGGTTAGGGTTAGGGTTAAGGTTAGGGTTAGGTTTAGGGTTAGGGTTAGGGTGCGGGCTACGATTAGTACTAAGATTAGGGTTCGGGTTAGGGTTAGGGTTAGGGTTCGGGTTAGGGTTAGGGTTAGGGTTAGGGTTCGGGCTAGGGTTAGGGTTAGGGTTAGGGTTAAGGTTAGGGTTGGAGCTAGATTTAGGGTTAGGGTTAGGGTTAAAGCTAGTGTTAGGGCTAGGGTTAGGGTTATTGTTCGGGCTAGGGCTAGGGTTAGGTTTAGGGTTAGGGTTAGGGTTAGGGTTAGGGTTAGGGTTAGGGTTAGGGTTCGGGCTAGGGTTAGGGTTAGGGTTAGGGTTAAGGTTAGGGTTGGAGCTAGAGTTAGGGTTAGGGTTAGGGTTAAAGCTAGTGTTAGGGCTAGGGTTAGGGTTATTGTTCGGGCTAGGGCTAGGGTTAGGTTTAGGGTTAGGGTTAGGGATAGGTTTCAGGCTAGGGTTAGGGTTAGGGTTAGGGTTAGGGTTAGGGCTAGGGTTCGGGCTAGGGTTAGGGTTAGGGTTAGGGTTAGGGTTAGGGTTATTGCTAGGGCTAGTGTTAGTCTAGGGTGAGGGTTAGGGGTGAGGTTAGGGTTAAAATTAGTTTTAGGGCTAGGGCAAGGGTTAGAGTTAGGGCTACGGCTAGGGTTAGTGTTAGGGCTAGAGCTTGAGTTACAGTTAGAGTTAGAGCTAGGTTTATGGTTCTGTTATGGCTAGGATTTGGGTTAGAGTTAGGTTTAGGACAAGAAGAAGGGTCCGTCTAAGGGTTCAGATTAAAATTAGGATTATGGTTTATTAACATTAGGAATTCACAATGAATGACCTTGAATCACTGGACAAGGGTGTATCAAACACTGAAATTCAACAATGATAGACAAGGGAAATATTTAGGAATGTGCTTTATACACTAGGAACACATGTTCAAAGAGATTTAATATCTGTAGCTCACAATTTAGTCCCTGGGAAATCGTGTTCAAAGAGCTGAGAAGGGAGTGTGATACTGTTACATTTTTTACTCCCTAAAAATGAGTTGGCGTTTTCGGAATAATTTGGTGAGAAACTTAAAAATTCTTTTTCTAGACATGATATTAGAGCATAGACGTATTCAAAACCCTTAAGAATCAAAATGATAGTTATTCTAATGTTCAAAGTAGTAATAATTTACATTTAAAGGGCTGGTATAATGGAACAAGTCTGTATAAACCCTTGGAATTTACAATGAATGAGCTTGAATGAATAGACAAAAGGGAATCAAGCACTTTGAATTCACAGTAAGAGTCCAGGGAAATATTTAAGAATGTGCTTCCCATACTGGGAATATATGTTCAAAGAGCATTAATGTCTGAAGAAAACTGTGTAACCACTGGGAAATTGTGTTCAAAGACTAGAGAACTGAGTTAAATACTGGTTACATTTATACTTGAGTGAAATGAGTTGTCGTTTTTGACGAAAGTTTGGTTAAACATTCTAACATTCATTTTCATAGAGCTCAGATACCTTAAAAAGTTATTTTCATCCACTAATAATGACAGTTTATTGTTAGTGTAAAGGTTAGGGCTAGGGCTAGTGTTAGGGCTAGGGTTAGGGTTAAGGTTCAGTTTAGGGTTCGGGCTAGGGTTAGGGTTATGTCTAGTGCTAGGGCTAGGGCTAGGGTTAGGGTTAGGGTTAGGGTTAGGGTTAGGGTTAGGGGTTAGGGTTAGGGTTAGGGTTAGGATTAGGGTTAGGGTTAGGGCTAGGGTTAGGGTTATTGTTCGGGCTAGGGCTAGGGTTAGGTTTAGGGTTAGGGTTAGGGTTAGGGTTCAGGCTAGGGTTAGGGTTAGGGTTAGGGCTAGGGCTAGTGTTAGTCTAGGGTGAGGGTTACGGGTGAGGTTAGGGTTATAATTAGTTTTAGGGCTAGGGCAAGGCTTAGAGTTAGGGCTATGGCTAGGGTTAGTGTTAGGGCTAGAGCTTGAGTTACAGTTAGAGTTAGAGCTAGGTTTAGGGTTCTGTTTTGGCTAGGATTTGGGTTAGAGTTAGGTTTAGGACAAGAACTAGGGTCCGTCTAAGGGTTCAGATTAAAATTAGGATTATGGTTTATTAACATTAGGAATTCACAATGAATGACAAGCGTGTATCAAACACTGAAATTCAACAATGATAGACAAGGGAAATATTTAGGAATGTGCTTTACACACTAGGAATACATGTTCAAAGAGATTTAATATCTGTAGCTCACAATTTAGTCACTGGGAAATCGTGTTCAAAGAGCTGAAAATGAGTGTGATACTGTTACTTTTTTTACTCCCTAAAAATGAGTTGGCCTTTTTGGAATAATTTGGTGAGAAACTTAAAAATTCGTTTTCCTAGACATGATATAAGAGCATAGACGTATTCAAAACCCTTAAGAATCAAAATGATAGTTATTCTAATGTTCAAAGTAGTAATAATTACGTTTAAAGGGCTGGTATAATGGAACAAGTCTGTATAAACCCTTGGAATTTACAATGAATGAGCTTGAATGAATAGACAAAAGGAAATCAAACATTGTAATTCACAGTAACAGACTAGGGAAATATTTAAGACTGTGCTTCATATACAGGGAATAAAGGTTCAAAGAGATTTAATATCTTACGGAAACTGTGTAGTCATTGGGAAGTTGTCTTCAAAGAGCAGAGAACTGTGTTGGATGCTGGTTACATTTATAATTTAGTCCAGTTGAATTAGCATTTTTGAAAGAAAGTTGGTTAAATATTAAAAATTTCCTTTTCATAGGGCTCAGATATCTGGAAGAAATGTTACAACTCTCACAGACCTGGGAAATGACTACGAATGTGTCTGATACACTAGTAATACGTTTGTGGTACCTTAATACATGTAGGGCACTGTTTCCATACTGAGAATTTGCATTCCAAGATGCGTGAAAGGTAGGAGAGTCTATAAAATTGTAATCACTCATGTTAATAGAGCTGGTATATATGGAAAAACGCTGCATAAACACTTGGATTTCACAATGAAGGTTAGGTTTAGAGTGAGGCTTAGGGACAGGGCTAGAGCTCGGCTTAGAGTTGGGGTTATGGTTATTCCTAGGGTTAGGTTAAGGTTTTGGTTTAGGGGTAGGGTTAGGTTTAGGGCAAAGGCTCGGTTTATGTTAGGGCTACGGTTAAGGTTAGGGTTATGGTGTATTAACATTAGTAATTCTCAATGAATGCCCTTGAATCACTGGACAAAATTTAATCAAACAGTGAGATTTAACAATAATAGTCAAGGGAAATATTTAAGAATGTGCTTGTTGCACTAGGAATACATGGTTCAAAGACCTTTAATATGAAAAGTACACAATTTCGTCCCTGGGAAATCGTTTTGAAGAGCTAAGAAGTGAGTGCGATACTGTTTACATTTTTTATTACATCAAAAAGAGTTGGCGTTTTAGGATTAAAGTTGGTGTAAAACTTAAAAATTCGTTCTCATAGACCTGATATAACAGTATGAAAGTATTCAAAATCCCTTAAGAAGCAAAAGGATAGCTATTCTAGGATCAAAGTAATAATAATTTATGTTTAAAGGGCTGGTATATATGGAATAAGTCTGTATAAACCCTTGGAATTCACAATGAATGAGTTTGAATGACTCGACAAAGGGAATCAAACGCTGAGAATTCACAGTAAGAGACTAGGGAAATATTTAAGAATGTGCTTCCCATACTAGGAATATAGGTTAGAAGAGAATTAAAGTTTGAAGGAAACTGTAGTCACTGGGAAATCCCGTTCAAAGACAAAGGAACTTAGTTAGACACTGGTCACCTTTATACTTTAGTGAAAAGTTTTGGAGTTTTTGACAAAAGGTGGGTTAGACATTTAAACATTCATTTTCATAGGGTTCAGATACCTTAAAAAGTTATTATCCTTCAGCTAATAATGACAGTTTATTGTTAGTGTAAAGATTAGGGCTAGGGCTAGTGTTAGGGCTACAGTTAGGGCTAGAGCTAGTGTTATGGCTAAGGTTAAGATTAGGGTTATGGTTAGGGTTAAGGTTAGGGTTAGGGTTCGGGCTAGGGTTATGTTTAGGGTTTGGGTTAGGGCTAGTGTTAGGCCAAGGGTTAGGGTTAGGGTTCGGGCTAGGGTTAGGGTTAGAGGTAGGGTTAGGGTTCGGGCTAGGGTTAGCGTTAGGGTTAAGGTTAGGGTTAGGTTTAGGGTTAGGGTTAGGGTTCGGCCTAGGGTTAGTATTAAGATTAGGGTTAGGGTTAGTGTTAGTGTTAGGGTTAGGGAAAGGGTTAGCGTTAGGGTTAGGGTTAAGGTTAGGGTTGGGGCTAGAGTTAGGGTTAGGGTTAGGGTTAATGCTAGTGTTAGGGCTAGGGTTAGGGTTATTGTTCGGGCTAGGGCTAGGGTTAGGTTTAGGGTTAGGGTTAGGGTTAGGGTTCAGGCTAGGGTTAGGGTTAGGGTTAGGGCTAGGGCTAGTGTTAGTCTAGGGTGAGGGTTACGGGTGAGGTTAGGGTTATAATTAGTTTTAGGGCTAGGGCAAGGCTTAGAGTTAGGGCTATGGCTAGGGTTAGTGTTAGGGCTAGAGCTTGAGTTACAGTTAGAGTTAGAGCTAGGTTTAGGGTTCTGTTTTGGCTAGGATTTGGGTTAGAGTTAGGTTTAGGACAAGAACTAGGGTCCGTCTAAGGGTTCAGATTAAAATTAGGATTATGGTTTATTAACATTAGGAATTCACAATGAATGACCTTGAATCACTGGACAAGCGTGTATCAAACACTGAAATTCAACAATGATAGACAAGGGAAATATTTAGGAATGTGCTTTACACACTAGGAATACATGTTCAAAGAGATTTAATATCTGTAGCTCACAATTTAGTCACTGGGAAATCGTGTTCAAAGAGCTGAAAATGAGTGTGATACTGTTACATTTTTTACTCCCTAAAAATGAGTTGGCCTTTTTGGAATAATTTGGTGAGAATCTTAAAAATTCGTTTTCCTAGACATGATATAAGAGCATAGACGTATTCAAAACCCTTAAGAATCAAAATGATAGTTATTCTAATGTTCAAAGTAGTAATAATTCCGTTTAAAGGGCTGGTATAATGGAACAAGTCTGTATAAACCCTTGGAATTTACAATGAATGAGCTTTTATGAATAGACAAAAGGAAATCAAATACTGTAATTCACAGTAAGAGACTAGGGAAATATTTAAGACTGTGCTTCATATACAGGGAATAAAGGTTCAAAGAGAGTTAATATCTGACGGAAACTGTGTAGTCATTGGGAAGTTGTCTTCAAAGAGCCGAGAACTGTGTTGGATGCTGGTTACATTTATAATTTAGTCCAGTTGAATTAGCATTTTTGAAAGAAAGTTGGTTAAATATTAAAACTTTCCTTTTCATAGGGCTGAGATATCTGGAAGAAATGTTACAACTCTCACAGACCTGGGAAATGACTCCGAATGTGTCTGATACAGTAGTAATACGTTTGTGGTACCTTAATACATGTAGGGCACTGTTACCATACTGAGAATTTGCATTCCAAGATGCGTGAAAGGTAGGAGAGTCTATAAAATTGTAATCACTCATGTTAATAGAGCTGGTATATATGGAAAAACGCTGCATAAACACTTGGATTTCACAATGAAGGTTAGGTTTAGAGTGAGGCTTAGGGACAGGGCTAGAGCTCGGCTTAGAGTTGGGGTTATGGTTATTCCTAGGGTTAGGTTAAGGTTTTGGTTTAGGGGTAGGGTTAGGTTTAGGGCAAAGGCTCGGTTTATGTTAGGGCTACAGTTAAGGTTAGGGTTATGGTGTATTAACATTAGTAATTCTCAATGAATGCCCTTGAATCACTGGACAAAATTTAATCAAACAGTGAGATTTAACAATAATAGTCAAGGGAAATATTTAAGAATGTGCTTGTTGCACTAGGAATACATGGTTCAAAGACCTTTAATATGAAAAGTACACAATTTCGTCCCTGGGAAATCGTGTTGAAGAGCTAAGAAGTGAGTGCGATACTGTTTACATTTTTTATTACATCAAAAAGAGTTGGCGTTTTAGGATTAAAGTTGGTGTAAAACTTAAAAATTCGTTCTCATAGACCTGATATAACAGTATGAAAGTATTCAAAATCCCTTAAGAAGCAAAAGGATAGCTATTCTAGGATCAAAGTAATAATAATTTATGTTTAAAGGGCTGGTATATATGGAATAAGTCTGTATAAACCCTTGGAATTCACAATGAATGAGTTTGAATGACTCGACAAAGGGAATCAAACGCTGAGAATTCACAGTAAGAGACTAGGGAAATATTTAAGAATGTGCTTCCCATACTAGGAATATAGGTTAGAAGAGAATTAAAGTTTGAAGGAAACTGTAGTCACTGGGAAATCCCGTTCAAAGACAAAGGAACTTAGTTAGATACTGGTCACCTTTATACTTTAGTGAAATGTTTTGGAGTTTTTGACAAAAGGTGGGTTAGACATTTAAACATTCATTTTCATAGGGTTCTGATACCTTAAAAAGTTATTATCCTTCAGCTAATAATGACAGTTTATTGTTAGTGTAAAGATTAGGGCTAGGGCTAGTGTTAGGGCTACAATTAGGGCTAGAGCTAGTGTTATGGCTAAGGTTACGATTAGGGTTATGGTTAGGGTTAGGGTTAGGGTTAGGGTTCGGGCTAGGGTTAGGTTTAGGGTTTGGGTTAGGGCTAGTGTTAGGCTAAGGGTTAGGGTTAGGGTTCGGGCTAGGGTTAGGGTTAGAGGTAGGGTTAGGGTTCGGGCTAGGGTTAGCGTTAGGGTTAAGGTTAGGGTTAGGTTTAGGGTTAGGGTTAGGGTTCGGGCTAGGGTTAGTATTAAGATTAGGGTTAGGGTTAGGGTTAGTGTTAGGGTTAGGGAAAGGGTTAGCGTTAGGGTTAGGGTTAAGGTTAGGGTTAGGTTTAGGGTTAGGGTTAGGGTTCGGGCTAGGATTAGTATTAAGATTAGGGTTCAGGTTAGGGTTAGGGTTAGGGTTAGGGTTAGGGTTAGGGTTAGGGTTCGGGCTAGGGTTAGGGTTAGGGTTAGGGTTAAGGTTAGGGTTAGGTTTAGGGTTAGGGTTAGGGTTCGGGCTAGGATTAGTATTAAGATTAGGGTTCAGGTTAGGGTTAGGGTTAGGGTTAGGGTTCGGGTTAGGGTTCGGGTTAGCGTTAGGGTTAGGGTTAGGGTTAGGGTTAGGGTTAGGGTTAGGGTTCGGGCTAGGGTTAGGGTTAGGGTTAGGGTTAAGGTTAGGGTTGGGGCTAGAGTTAGGGTTAGGGTTAGGGTTAAAGCTAGTGTTAGGGCTAGGGTTAGGGTTATTGTTCGGGCTATGGCTAGGGTTAGGTTTAGGGTTAGGGTTAGGGTTAGGCTTCGGGCTAGGGTTAGGGTTAGGGTTAGGATTAGGGTTAGGGCTAGGGTTCGGGCTAGGGTTAGGGTTAGGGTTAGATTTAGGGTTTGGGTTAGGGCTAGTGTTAGGCTAAGGGTTAGGGTTAGGGTTAGGGTTCGGGTTAGGGCTAGGGTTCAGGCTAGGGTTAGGGTTAGGGTTATTGCTAGGGCTAGTGTTAGTCTAGGGTGAGGGTTAGGGGTGAGGTTAGGGTTATAATTAGTTTTAGGTCTAGGGCAAGGGTTAGAGTTAGGGCTACGGCTAGGGTTAGTGTTAGGGCTAGAGCTTGAGTTACAGTTAGAGTTAGAGCTAGGTTTATGGTTCTGTTATGGCTAGCATTTGGGTTAGAGTTAGGTTTAGGACAAGAAGAAGGGTCCGTCTAAGGGTTCAGATTAAAATTAGGATTATGGTTTATTAACATTAGGAATTCACAATGAATGACCTTGAATCACTGGACAAGGGTGTATCAAACACTGAAATTCAACAATGATAGACAAGGGAAATATTTAGGAATGTGCTTTATACACTAGGAACACATGTTCAAAGAGATTTAATATCTGTAGCTCACAATTTAGTCCCTGGGAAATCGTGTTCAAAGAGCTGAGAAGGGAGTGTGATACTGTTACATTTTTTACTACCTAAAAATGAGTTGGCGTTTTTGGAGTCATTTGGTGAGAAACTTAAAAATTCGTTTTCCTAGACATGATATAAGAGCATAGACGTATTCAAAACCCTTAAGAATCAAAATGATAGTTATTCTAATGTTCAAAGTAGTAATAATTCCGTTTAAAGGGCTGGTATAATGGAACAAGTCTGTATAAACCCTTGGAATTTACAATGAATGAGTTTGAATGAATAGACAAAAGGAAATCAAACACTGTAATTCACAGTAAGAGACTAGGGAAATATTTAAGAATGTGCTTCATATACAGGGAATAAAGGTTCAAAGAGAGTTAATATCTGACGGAAACTGTGTAGTCACTGGGAAGTTGTCTTCAAAGAGCAGAGAACTGTGTTGGATGCTGGTTACATTTATAATTTAGTCCAGTTGAATTAGCATTTTTGAAAGAAAGTTGGTTAAATATTAAAACTTTCCTTTTCATAGGGCTGAGATATCTGGAAGAAATGTTACAACTCTCACAGACCTGGGAAATGACTACGAATGTGTCTGATACAGTAGTAATACGTTTGTGGTACCTTAATACATGTAGGGCACTGTTACCATACTGAGAATTTGCATTCCAAGATGCGTGAAAGGTAGGAGAGTGTATAAAATTGTAATCACTCATGTTAATAGAGCTGGTATATATGGAAAAACGCTGCGTAAACACTTGGATTTCACAATGAAGGTTAGGTTTATAGTGAGGCTTAGTGATAGGGCTAGAGCTCGGGTTAGAGTTGGGGTTATGGTTATTCCTAGGGTTAGGTTAAGGTTTTGGTTTAGGGGTGGGTTAGGTTTAGGGCAAAGGCTCGGTTTATGTTAGTTCTACGGTTAAGGTTAGGGTTATGGTGTATTAACATTAGTAATTCTCAATGAATGCCCTTGAATCACTGGACAAAATTTAATCAAACAGTGAGATTTAACAATAATAGTCAAGGGAAATATTTAAGAATGTGCTTGTTGCACTAGGAATACATGGTTCAAAGACCTTTAATATGAAAAGTACACAATTTCGTTCCTGGGATATCGTGTTGAAGAGCTTAGTAGTGAGTGCGATACTGTTTACTATTTTTATTACATCAAAAAGAGTTGGCGTTTTAGGATTAAAGTTGGTGTAAAACTTAAAAATTCGTTCTCATACACCTGATATAACAGTATGAAAGTATTCAAAATCCCTTAAGAAGCTAAAGGATAGCTATTCTAGGATCAAAGTAATAATAATTTATGTTTAAAGGGCTGGTATATATGGAATAAGTCTGTATAAACCCTTGGAATTCACAATGAATGAGCTTGAATGACTGGACAAAAGGGAATCAAACGCTGAGAATTCACAGTAAGAGACTAGGGAAATATTTAAGAATGTGCTTCCCATACTAGGAATATAGGTTAGAAGAGAATTAAAGTTTGAAGGAAACTGTAGTCACTGGGAAATCCCATTCAAAGACAAGGGAACTGAGTTAGATACTGGTCACCTTTATACTTTAGTGAAATGTTTTGGAGTTTTTGACAAAAGGTGGGTTATACATTTAAACATTCATTTTCATAGGGTTCAGATACCTTAAAAAGTTATTATCCTTCAGCTAATAATGACAGTTTATTGTTAGTGTAAAGATTAGGGCTAGGGCTAGTGTTAGGGCTACAATTAGGGCTAGAGCTAGTGTTATGGCTAAGGTTACGATTAGGGTTATGGTTAGGATTAGGGTTAGGTTTAGGGTTTGGGCTAGGGTTAGGTTTAGGGTTTGGGTTAGGGCTAGTGTTAGGCCAAGGGTTAGGGTTAGGGTTCGGGCTAGGGTTAGGGTTAGAGGTAGGGTTAGGGTTCGGGCTAGGGTTAGCTTTAGGGTTAAGGTTAGGGTTAGGTTTAGGGTTAGGGTTAGGGTTCGGGCTAGGGTTAGTATTAAGATTAGGGTTAGGGTTAGGGTTAGTGTTAGGGTTAGGGAAAGGGTTAGCGTTAGGGTTAGGGTTAAGGTTAGGGTTGGGGCTAGAGTTAGGGTTAGGGTTAGGGTTAATGCTAGTGTTAGGGCTAGGGTTAGGGTTATTGTTTGGGCTAGGGCTAGGGTTAGGTTTAGGGTTAGGTTTAGGGTTAGGGTTCAGGCTAGGGTTAGGGTTAGGGTTAGGGCTAGGGCTAGTGTTAGTCTAGGGTGAGGGTTACGGGTGAGGTTAGGGTTATAATTAGTTTTAGGGCTAGGGCAAGGCTTAGAGTTAGGGCTATGGCTAGGGTTAGTGTTAGGGCTAGAGCTTGAGTTACAGTTAGAGTTAGAGCTAGGTTTAGGGTTCTGTTTTGGCTAGGATTTGGGTTAGAGTTAGGTTTAGGACAAGAACTAGGGTCCGTCTAAGGGTTCAGATTAAAATTAGGATTATGGTTTATTAACATTAGGAATTCACAATGAATGACCTTGAATCACTTGACAAGCGTGTATGAAACACTGAAATTCAACAATGATAGAGAAGGGAAATATTTAGGAATGTGCTTTACACACTAGGAATACATGTTCAAAGAGATTTAATATCTGTAGCTCACAATTTAGTCACTGGGAAATCGTGTTCAAAGAGCTGAAAATGAGTGTGATACTCATTTAAGGTTAGGGCAATTGTGTATTAACATTAGTAATTCTCAATGAATGACCTTGAATCACTGGACAAAATTGAATCAAACAGTTAGATTTAACAATAATAGTCAAGGGAAATATTTAAGAATGTGCTTGTTACACTAGGAATACATGGTTCAAAGACCTTTAATATGAAAAGTACACAATTTCGTCCCTGGGAAATCGTGTTGAAGAGCTAAGAAGTGAGTGCGATACTGTTTACATTTTTTATTACATCAAAATGAGTTGGCGTTTGAGGATTAAAGTTGGTTTAAAACTTAAAAATTCGTTCTCATAGACCTGATATAACAGTATGACAGTATTCAAAATCCCTTAAGAATCAAAAGGATAGCTATTCTAGGATCAAAGTAATAATAATTTATGTTTAAAGGGCTGGTATATATGGAATAAATCTGTATAAACCCTTGGAATTCACAATGAATGAGCTTGAATGACTGGACAAAAGGGAATCAAACGCTGAGAATTCACAGTAAGAGACTAGGGAAACATTTAAGAATTCTTCACATCGTAGGAATATAGGTTAGAAGAGCATTAAAGTTTGAAGGAAACTGTAGTCACTGGGAAATCCCGTTTAAAGAGTAGGGAAATGAGTTAGATACTGGTCACCTTTATACTTTAGTGAAATGAGTTGGCGTTTTTGACAAAAGGTGGGTTAGGCATTTAAACTTTCATTTTCATAGGGTTCAGATACCTTATAAAGTTATGTTCCTACCACTAATATTGACAGTTTATTGTTAGTGTAAAGATTAGGGCTAGGGCTAGTGTTAGGGCTAGGGTTAGGGTTAGGGTTAGGATTAGGGTTAGGGTTCAGATTAGGGTTAGGGTTAGGTTTCGGGATAGTGTTAGGATTAGGGTTAGGGTTAGGGTTAGGGTTAGGTTTCGGGCTAAGGTTAAGTTTAGGGTTAGGGTTAGTGTTCGGGCTAGGGTTAGGGTTAGGGTTAGGGTTAGGGCTAGGGTTAGGGTTAGGGTTAAAGCTAGTGTTAGGGCTAGGGTTAGGTTTAGGGTTGGGGATAGGGTTAGGGTTAGGGTTAGGGTTAAAGCTAGTGTTAGGTCTAGGGTTATGGTTAGGGTTCGGGCTGGGTTAGGCGTAGGTTTAGAATTAGGGTTAGGGTTAGGGTTAAGGTTCAGGCTAGGGTTAGGCGTAGGTTTAAGATTAGGGTTAGGGTTAGGGTTTGGGGTAGGGTTAGTATTAAGGTTAGGGTTAGGGTTAGGGTTTAAGGTTTAGGGTTATTGTTAGGGTTAGGGTTAGGGTTAGGGTTAAGGTTAGGCATAGGTTTAGGATTAGGGTTAGGTTTAGGGTTCAGGGTAGGGTTATTATTAAAGTTAGGGTTATGGTTAGGGTTATGGTTAGGGTTAGGTTTAGGGTTAGGCTTAGTGTTAAAGCTAGTGTTAGGGCTAGGGTTAGGGTTAGGGTTATGGTTAGGGTTAGGGTTCAGGCTAGGGTTAGGGTTAGGGTTAGGGCTAGGGTTAGTGTTAGTCTACGGTGAGGGTTAGGGTTGAGGTTAGGGTTATAATTAGTGTTAGGTCTATGGCAAGGGTTAGAGTTAGGGTTTCGGCTAGGGTTAGTGTTAGGGCTAGAGCTTGAGTTACAGTTAGAGTTAGAACTAGGGTAGGGTTCTGTTATGGCTAGGATTTGGGTTAGAGCTAGGTTTAGGACAAGAACTAGTTACCGTCAAAGGGTTCAGATTAAAATTAGAATTATGGTTTATTAACATTAGGAATTCACAATGAATGACCTTGAATCACTAGACAAGGGTGTATCAAACACTGAAATTTAACAATGATAGACAAGGGAAATATTTAGGAATGTGCTTTATACACTAGGAATACATGTTCAAAGAGATTTAATATCTGTAGCTCACAATTTAGTCACTGGGAAATCGTGTTCAAAGAGCTGAAAATGAGTGTGATACTGTTACATTTTTTATTCCCTAAAAATGAGTTGGCCTTTTTGGAATAATTTGGTGAGAAACTTAAAAATTCGTTTTCCTAGACATGATATAAGAGCATAGAAGTATTCAAAACCCTTAAGAATCAAAATGATAGTTATTGTAATGTTCAAAGTAGTAATAATTACGTTTAAAGGGCTGGTATAATGGAACAAGTCTGTAAAAACCCTTGGAATTCAAAAAGAATGAGCTTGAATGACTGGACAAATGGAAATCAAACACTGAGAATTCACAGTAAGAGACTAGGGAAATATTTAAGAATGTGCTTCATATACAGGGAATAAAGGTTCAAAGAGCGTTAATATCTGACGGACACTGTGTAGTCACTGGGAAGTTGTCTTCAAAGAGCAGAGAACTGAGTTGGATACTGGTTACATGTATAATTTTGTACAGATGAGTTGGGATTTTTGAAAGAAAGTTGGTTAAATATTAAAACTTTCCTTTTCATAGCGCTCAGAAAACTGGAAGAAATGTTATAACTCTCACAGACCTGGGAAATGACTACGAATGTGTCTGATACACTAGTAATACGTTTGTGGAACCTTAATACATGTAGGGCACTGTTTCCATACTGAGAATTTGCATTCCAAGATGCGTGAAAGGTAGGAGAGTCTATAAAATTGTAATCACTCATGTTAATAGAGCTGGTATATATGGAAAAACGCTGCATAAACACTTGGATTTCACAATGAAGGTTAGGTTTAGGGTGAGGCTTAGGGATAGGGCTAGAGCTCGGGTTAGAGTTGGGGTTATGGTTATTCCTAGGGTTAGGTTAAGGTTTCGGTTTAGGGCTAGGGTTAGGTTTAGGGCAAAGGCTCGGTTTATGTTAGGGCTACGGTTAAGGTTAGGGTTATTGTGTATTAACATTAGTAATTCTCAATGAATGACCTTGAATCACTGGACAAAATTGAATCAAACAGTGAGATTTAACAATAATAGTCAAGGGAAATATTTAAGAATGTGCTTGTTACACTAGGAATACATGGTTCAAAGACCTTTAATATGAAAAGTACACAATTTCGTCCCTGGGAAATCGTGTTGAAGAGCTAAGAAGTGAGTGTGATACTGTTTACCTTTTTGATCACATCAAAATAAGTTGGCGTTTCAGGATTAAAGTTGGTGTAAAACTTAAAAATTCGTTCTCATAGACCTGATATAACAGTATGAAAGTATTCAAAATCCCTTAAGAATCAAAAGGATAGCTATTCTAAGATCAAAGTAATAATAATTTATGTTTAAAGTGCTGGTATATATGGAATAAGTCTGTATAAACCCCTGGAATTCACAATGAATGAGCTTGAATGACTGGACAAAACGGAATCAAACGCTGAGAATTCACAGTAAGAGACTAGGGAAACATTTAAGAATGCTTCACATACTAGGAATATAGCTTAGAAGAGCATCAAAGTTTGAACGAAACTGTAGTCACTGGGCAATCCCGTTTAAATACTAGGGAACTGAGTTAGATACTGGTCACCTTTATACTTTAGTGAAATGAGCTCGCGTTTTTGACAAAAGGTGGGTTAGGCATTTAAACTTTCATTTTCATAGGGTTCAGATACCTTAAAAAGTTATGTTCCTACCACTAATATTGACAGTTTATTGTTAGTGTAAAGATTAGGGCTAGGGCTATTGTTAGGGCTAGGGTTAGGGTTAGGGTTAGGATTAGGGTTAGGGTTCAGATTAGGGTTAGGGTTAGGGTTCGGGCTAGTGTTAGGGTTAGGGTTCCGGTTAGGGTTCGGGTTAGGGTTAGGGTTCAGGCTAGGGTAAGGCGTAGGATTAGGATTAGGGTTAGGGTTAGGGTTATGGTTTAGGGTTTAGGGTTAGGGTTAGGGTTAGGGTTAGGGTTCGGGCTAGGGTTAGTCATAGGTTTAGGATTTGGGTTAGGGTTAGGGTTAGGGTTCAGGCTGGGGTTAGGTGTAGGTTTAGGTTTAGGGTTAGGGTTAGGGTTCGGGGTAGGGTTAGTATTAAGGTTAGGGTTAGGGTTAGGGTTTAGGGTTTAGGGTTAGGGTTAGGGTTAGGGTGAGTGTTTGGCGTAGGTTTAGGATTAGGGTTAGGGTTAGGGTTCGGGCTAGGATTAGTGTTAAGGTTAGGGTTAGGGTTAGTGTTAGGGTTAGGTTTAGGGTTAGGGTTAGGGTTCGGGCTAGGATTCAGGTTAGGGTTAGGGTTAGGTTTCGGGCTAGGGTTAGGGTTAGGGATAGGGTTAAGGTTAGGTTAGGTTTAGGGTTAGTGTTAGGGTTGGGGCTAAGGTTAGGGTTAGGGTTAGGGTTAAAGCTAGTGTTAGGGCTAGGTTTAGGGTTAGGGTTCGGGCTAGGTCTAGGGTTAGGGTTAGGGTTAGGGTTAGGGTTCGGGCTACGGTTAGGGTTAGGGTTAGGGTTAAGGCTAGGGCTAGTGTTAGTCTAGGGTGAGGATTAGAATTGAGGTTAGGGTTATAAGTAGTGTTAGGGGTATGGCAAGGGTTAGTGTTAGGGCTAGAGCTTGAGTTACAGTTAGAGTTAGAGCTAGGGTTAGTGTTCTGTTATGGCTAGGATTTGGGTTAGAGCTAGGTTTAGGACTAGAACTAGGGTCCGTCTAAGAGTTCAGATTAAAATTAGGATTATGGTTTATTAACATTAGGAATTCACAATGAATGACCTTGAATCACTGGACAAGGGTGTATCAAACACTCAAATTTAACAATGATAGACAAGGGAAATTTTTAGGAATGTGCTTTATACAATAGGAATACATGTTCAAAGAGATTTAATATTTGTAGCTCACAATTTAGTCACTGGGAAATCGTGTTCAAAGAGCTGAAAATGAGTGTGATACTGTTACATTTTTTATTCCCTAAAGATGAGTTGGCCTTTTTGGAATAATTTGGTGAGAAACTTAAAAATTCGTTTTCCTAGACATGATATAAGAGCATAGAAGTATTCAAAACCCTTAAGAATCAAAATGATAGTTATTCCAATGTTCAAAGTAGTAATAATTACGTTTAAAGGGCTGTTATAATGGAACAAGTTTGTAAAAACCCTTGGAATTCACAATGAATGAGATTGAATGACTGGACAAAAGCGAATCAAACACTGAGAATTCACAGTAAGAGACTACGGAAATATTTAAGAATGTGCTTCATATACAGGGAATAAAGGTTCAAAGAGCGTTAATATCTGACGGACACTGTGTAGTCACTGGGAAGTTGTCTTCAAAGAGCAGAGAACTGAGTTGGATACTGGTTTCATTTATAATTTTGTCCAGATGAGTTGGCATTTTTGAAAGAAAGTTGGTTAAATATTAAAACTTTCCTTTTCATAGTGCTCAGAAAACTGGAAGAAATGTGACAACTCTCAAAGACCTGGGAAATGACTACGAATGTGTCTGATACACTAGTAATACGTTTGTGGTACCTTAATACATGTAGGGCACTGTTACCATACTGAGAATTTGCATTCCAAGATGTGTGAAAGGGAGGAGATTCTATAAAATTGTAATCACACATGTTAATAGAGCTGGTATATATGGAAAAACGCTGCATAAACACTTGGATTTCACAATGAAGGTTAGGTTTATGGTGAGGCTTAGGGATAGGGCTAGAGCTCGGGTTAGAGTTGGGGTTATGGTTATTCCTAGGGTTAGGTTAAGGTTTCGGTTTAGGGCTAGGGTTAGGTTTAGGGCAAAGGCTCGGTTTATGTTAGGGCTACGGTTAAGGTTAGGGTTATTGTGTATTAACATTAGTAATTCTCAATAAATGACCTTGAATTACTGGACAAAATTTAATCAAACAGTGAGATTTAACAGTAATAGTCAAGGGAAATATTTAAGAATGTGCTTGTGACACTAGGAATACATGGTTCAAAGACCTTTAATATGAAAAGTACACAATTTCGTCCCTGGGAAATCGTGTTGAAGAGCTAAGAAGTGAGTGTGATACTGTTTACATTTTTTATCACATCAAAATGAGTTGGCGTTTCAGGATTAAAGTTGGTTTAAAACTTAAAAATTCGTTCTCATAGACCTGATATAACAGTATGAAAGTATTCAAAATCCCTTAAGAATCAAAAGGATAGCTATTCTAGGATCAAAGTAATAATAATTTATGTTTAAAGGGCTGGTATATATAGAATAAGTCTATATAAACCCTTGGAATTCACAATGAATGAGCTTGAATGACTGAACAAAAGGGAATCAAACGCTGAGAATTCACAGTAAGAGACTAGGGAAACATTTAAGAATGCTTCACATACTAGGAATATAGCTTAGAAGAGCATTAAAGTTTGAACGAAACTGTAGTCACTGGGCAATCCCGTTTAAATACTAGGGAACTGAGTTAGATACTGGTCACATTTGTACTTTAGTGAAATGAGCTGGCGTTTTTGACAAAAGGTGGGTTAGGCATTTAAACTTTCATTTTCATAGGGTTCAGATACCTTAAAAAGTTATGTTCCTACCACTAATATTGACAGTTTATTGTTAGTGTAAAGATAAGGGCTAGGGCTAGTGTTAGGGCTAGGGTTAGGGTTAGGGTTAGGGCTAGGGTTAGGGTTCAGATTAGGGTTAGGGTTAGGGTTCGGGCTAGGTTAGGGTTAGGGTTAGGGTTAGGGTTAGGGTTAGGGTTAGGGTTCAGGCTAGGGTAAGGCGTAGGATTAGGATTAGGGTTAGGGTTAGGGTTAGGGTTTAGGGTTTAGGGTTAGGGTTAGGGTTAGGGTTAGGGTTCGGGCTAGGGTTAGTTGTAGGTTTAGGATTTGGGTTAGGGTTAGTGTTAGGATTCAGGCTAGGGTTAGGTGTAGGTTTAGGTTTAGGGTTAGGGTTAGGGTTCGGGGTAGGGTTAGTATTAAGGTTAGGGTTAGGGTTAGGGTTTAGGGTTTAGGGTTAGGGTTAGGGTTAGGGTGAGTGTTAGGCGTAGGTTTAGGATTAGGGTTAGGGTTAGGGTTCGGGCTAGGATTAGTGTTAAGGTTAGGGTTAGGGTTAGTGTTAGGGTTAGGTTTAGGGTTAGGGTTAGGGTTCGGGCTAGGATTCAGGTTAGGGTTAGGGTTAGGTTTCGGGCTAGGGTTAGGGTTAGGGATAGGGTTAAGGTTAGGTTAGGTTTAGGGTTAGTGTTAGGGTTGGGGCTAAGGTTAGGGTTAGGGTTAGGGTTAAAGCTAGTGTTAGGGCTAGGTTTAGGGTTAGGGTTCGGGCTAGGGCTAGGGTTAGGGTTAGGGTTAGGGTTAGGGTTTGGGCTAGGGTTAGGGTTAGGGTTAGGGTTAAGGCTAGGGCTAGTGTTAGTCTAGGATGAGGGTTAGGATTGAGGTTAGGGTTATAAGTAGTGTTAGGGGTATGGCAAGGGTTAGTGTTAGGGCTAGAGCTTGAGTTACAGTTAGAGTTAGAGCTAGGTTTATGGTTCTGTTATGGCTAGGATTTGGGTTAGAGTTAGGTTTAGGACAAGAAGAAGGGTCCGTCTAAGGGTTCAGATTAAAATTAGGATTATGGTTTATTAACATTAGGAATTCACAATGAATGACCTTGAATCACTGGACAAGGGTGTATCAAACACTGAAATTCAACAATGATAGACAAGGGAGATATTTAGGAATGTGCTTTATACACTAGGAACACATGTTCAAAGAGATTTAATATCTGTAGCTCACAATTTAGTCCCTGGGAAATCGTGTTCAAAGAGCTGAGAAGGGAGTGTGATACTGTTACATTTTTTACTCCCTAAAAATGAGTTGGCTTTTTCAGAATAATTTGGTGAGAAACTAAAAAATTCGTTTTCTAGACATGATATAAGAGCATAGACGTATTCAAAACCCTTAAGAATCAAAATGATAGTTATTCTAATGTTCAAAGTAGTAATAATTTACATTTAAAGGGCTGGTATAATGGAACAAGTCTGTATAAACCCTTGGAATTTACAATGAATGAGCTTGAATGAATAGACAAAAGGGAATCAAACTCTTTGAATTCACAGTAAGAGTCTTGGGAAATATTTAAGAATGTGCTTCCCATACTGGGAATATATGTTCAAAGAGCATTAATGTCTGAAGAAAACTGTGTAACCACTGGGAAATTGTGTTCAAAGACTAGAGAACTGAGTTAAATACTGGTTACATTTATACTTGAGTGAAATGAGTTGGCGTTTTTGACGAAAGGTTGGTTAAACATTCTAACATTCATTTTCATAGAGCTCAGATACCTTAAAAAGTTATTTTCATCCACTAATAATGACAGTTTATTGTTAGTGTAAAGGTTAGGGCTAGGGCTAGTGTTAGGGCTAGGGTTAGGGTTAAGGTTCAGTTTAGGGTTCGGGCTAGGGTTAGGGTTATGTCTAGTGCTAGGGCTAGGGCTACTGTTAGATCTAGGATTAGGGTGAAAGTTAAGCTTATGCTATGGCTAGGGTTAGGATTAGGGTTACTGCTAGAGCTAGGGTTAGGCTTAGGCTTACGGTTAAGGTTACGGTGTATTACCTTACAAATTCACAATGAATGACCTTGAATCACTGTACAAAAGTGAATCAAACGCTGACATTTATCAATGATAGAAAAGGGAAATATTTAGGATTGTGTTTAGAACACTAGAAATACCTGTTCAAAGAGATTTACTATCTGTAGCACACAATTTAGTCACTGGGAAATCGTGTTCAAAGAGCTGAAAATGAGTGTGATACTGTTACATTTTTTACTCCCTAAAAATGAGTTGGCGTTTTTGGAGTCATTTGGTGAGAAACTTAAAAATTCGTTTTCCTAGACATGATATAAGAGCATAGACGTATTCAAAACCCTTAAGAATCAAAATGATAGTTATTCTAATGTTCAAAGTAGTAATAATTACGTTTTAAGGGCTGGTATAATGGAACAAGTCTGTATAAACCCTTGGAATTTACAATGAATGAGTTTGAATGAATAGACAAAAGGAAATCAAACACTGTAATTCACAGTAAGAGACTAGGGAAATATTTAAGAATGTGCTTCATATACAGGGAATAAAGGTTCAAAGAGAGTTAATATCTGACGGAAACTGTGTAGTCACTGGGAAGTTGTCTTCAAAGAGCAGAGAACTGTGTTGGATGCTGGTTACATTTATAATTTAGTCCAGTTGAATTAGCATTTTTGAAAGAAAGTTGGTTAAATATTTTTTTTAAATATATTTTATTGATTTTTTACAGAGAGGAAGGGAGAAGGATAGAGAGTTAGAAACATCGATGGGAGAGAAACATCGATCAGCTGCCTCCTGCACACCTCCCACTGGGGATGTGCCCGCAACCAAGGTACATGCCCTTGACCGGAATCGAACCCGGGACCTTTCAGTCCGCAGGCCGATGCTCTATCCACTGAGCCAAACCGGTTTCGGCATGGTTAAATATTAAAACTTTCCTTTTCATAGGGCTCAGATATCTGGAAGAAATGTTACAACTCTCACAGACCTGGGAAATGACTACGAATGTGTCTGATACAGTAGTAATACGTTTGTGGTACCTTAATACATGTAGGGCACTGTTACCATACAGAGAATTTGCATTCCAAGATGCGTGAAAGGTAGGAGAGTCTATAAAATTGTAATCACTCATGTTAATAGAGCTGGTATATATGGAAAAACGCTGCATAAACACTTGGATTTCACAATGAAGGTTAGGTTTAGGGTGAGGCTTAGGGATAGGGCTAGAGCTCGGGTTAGAGTTGGGGTTATGGTTATTCCTAAGGTTAGCTTAAGGTTTTGGTTTAGGGGTAGGGTTAGGTTTAGGGCAAAGGCTCGGTTTATGTTAGGGCTACGGTTAAGGTTAGGGTTATGGTGTATTAACATTAGTAATTCTCAAAAAATGACCTTGAATCACTGGACAAAATTTAATCAAACAGTGAGATTTAACAATAATAGTCAAGGGAAATATTTAAGAATGAGCTTGTTGCACTAGGAATACATGGTTCAAAGACCTTTAATATGAAAAGTACACAATTTCGTCCCTGGGAAATCTTGTTGAAGAGCTAAGAAGTGAGTGCGATACTGTTTACATTTTTTATTACATCAAAAAGAGTTGGCGTTTTAGGATTAAAGTTGGTGTAAAACTTAAAAATTCGTTCTCATAGAACTGATATAACTGTATGAAAGTATTTAAAATCCCTTAAGAAGCAAAAGGATAGCTATTCTAGGATCAAAGCAATAATAATTTATGTTTAAAGGGCTGGTATATATGGAATAAGTCTGTATAAACCCTTGGAATTCACAATGAATGAGCTTGAATGACTGGACAAAAGGGAATCAAACGCTGAGAATTCACAGTAAGAGACTAGGGAAATATTTCAGAATGTACTTCCCATACTAGGAATATAGGTTAGAAGAGAATTAAAGTTTGAAGGAAACTGTAGTTACTGGGAAATCCCGTTCAAAGACAAGGGAACTGAGTTAGATACTGGTCACCTTTATACTTTAGTGAAATGTTTGGAGTTTTTGACAAAAGGTGGGTTAGACATTTAAACATTCATTTTCATAGGGTTCAGATACCTTAAAAAGTTATTATCCTACAGCTAATAATGACAGTTTATTGTTAGTGTAAAGATTAGGGCTAGGGCTAGTGTTAGGGCTACAGTTAGGGCTAGAGCTAGTGTTATGGCTAAGGTTATGATTAGGGTTATGGTTAGGATTAGGGTTAGGGTTAGGGTTCGGGCTAGGGTTAGGTTTAGGGTTTGGGTTAGGGCTAGTGTTAGGCTAAGGGTTAGGGTTAGGGTTCGGGCTAGAATTAGGGTTAGGGTTAGGGTTAGGGTTAGGGTTCGGGCTAGGGTTAGGTTTAGGGTTTGGGTTAAGTTTAGTGTTAGGTTTAGGGTTAGGTTTAGGGTTCAGGCTAGGATTTGTATTAAGATTAGCGTTCGGGTTAGGGTTAGGGTTAGGGTTAGGGTTCGGGCTAGGATTTTTATTAAGATTAGGGTTCGGGTTCGGGTTAGGGTTAGGGTTAGGGTTAGGGTTAGGGTTCGGGCTAGGGTTAGGGTTCGGGCTAGGGTGAGTGTTAGGGTTTGAGTTAGGGCTAGTGTTAGGGTTAGGGTTAGTGTTAGGTTTAGGGTTAGGGTTAGGGTTCGGGATAGGGTTAGGCGTAGGTTTAGGATTATGGTTAGGGTTAGGGTTAGGGTTCAGGCTAGGGTTAGGTGTATGTTTAGGATTAGGGTTAGGGTTAAGGTTCTGGCTAGGGTTAGTATTAAGGTTAGGGTTAGGGTTAGGGTTTAGGGTTAGGGTTCGGGCTAGGATTAGGGTTAGGATTAGGGTTAGGGTTCGTGCTAGGGTTAGGTTTAGGGTTAGGGTTAAAGCTAGTGTTAGGGCTAGGGTTAGGGTTAGGTTTCCGGCCAAACCTAGGGTTAGGGTTCGGGCTAGGGTTAGAGTTAGGGTTAGGGTTAGGGTTAGGGTTAAGGTTAGGGTTAGGTTTAGGGTTAGGGTTAGGGTTGGGGCTAGGGTTAGGGTTAGGGTTAGGGTTAAAGCTAGTGTTAGGGCTAGGGTTAGGGTTAGGGTTGGGGCTAGGTTTAGGGTTAGGGTTAGGGTTAGGTTTAGGCGTAGGTTTAGGATTAGGGTTCGGGTTAGGGTTCGGGCTAAGGTTAGTATTAAGGTTATTGTTAGGTTTAGGGTTAGGGTTAGGTTTAGGGTTAGTGTTAGGGTTCAGTCTAGGGTTAGGGTTAGGGTTAGGGTTAGGGTTAGGGTTAGGGTTAGGGTTAGAGTTAGGGTTCGGGCTAGGATTAGGGTTAGGGATAGGGTTAAGGTTAGGGTTAGGTTTAGGGTTAGGGTTAGGGTTGGGGCTAGGGTTAGGGTTAGGGTTAGGGTTAAGGTCAGTTTTAGGGTTCTGGCTAGGGTTAGTGTTAGGGTTTGAGTTAGGGCTAATGTTAGGCCTAGGTTTAGGATTAGCGTTAGGGTTATGGTTCAGGCTAGGGTTAGTATTAACTTTAGGGTTAGGATTAGGGTTAGGGTTAGGGTTCAGGCTAGGGTTAGTATTAACTTTAGGGTTAGGGTTAGGGTTAGGGTTAGGGTTCGGGCTAGGGTTAGGGCTAGGGTTAGGGTTAGGGTTAGAGTTAAAGCTAGTGTTAGGGCTAGGGTTAGGGTTAGGGTTTGGGCTAGGGCTAGGGTTAGGGTTAGGGTTAGGGTTAGGGTTCGGGCTAGGGTTAGGGTTAGGGTTAGGGTTAGGGTTAGGGCTAGGGCTTGTGTTAGTCTAGGGTGAGGGTTAGGGTTGAGGTTAGGGTTATAATTAGTGTTAGGGCTATGGCAAGAGTTAGAGTTAGGGCTACAGCTAGGGTTAGTGTTAGGGATAGAGCTTGAGTTACAGTTAGAGTTAGGGTTAGGGTTAGGGTTCTGTTATGGCTAGGATTTGGGTTAGAGTTAGGTTTAGGACAAGAACTAGTTACCGTCTAAGGGTTCAGATTAAAATTAGGATTATGGTTTATTAACATTAGGAATTCACAATGAATGACCTTGAATCACTGGACAAGGGTGTATCAAACACTGAAATTTAACAATGATAGACAAGGGAAATATTTAGGAATGTGCTTTATACACTAGGAATACATGTTCAAAGACCTTTAGTATCTGAAGCACACAATTTAGTCCCCGGAAATCCTGTCGATGAGATGAGAAGGGAGTGCGATACTGTCTACATTTTTGATTCCTTCAAAAGTGTTGGCGTTTTAGGGTTAAAGTTGGTTAAAAACTTAAGAATTCATTTTCATAGACCTGATATAACAGTATGAAAGTATTCAAAAAACCTTAAGAATCAAAATGATAGCTATTCTAGTTTTCAAGTTAGTAATAATTTATGTTTAAAGAACTGGTGTATATGGAACAAGGCTGTATAAACCCTTGGAATTTACAACGAATGAGCTTGAATGAATAGACAAAAGGAAATCAAAAACTAAAATTCACAGTAAGAGTCTAGGGAAATATTTCAGAATGTGCTTCACATACTAGGAATATAGGTTAGAACAGCATTAAAGTTTGAAGGAAACTGTAGTCACTGGGAAATCCCGTTCAAACACAAGGGAACTGAGTTAGATACTCGTTAAATTTGTACTTCAGTGAAATGAGTTGGCGTTTTTGACAAAAGCAGGGTTAGACATTCAAACATTCATTTTCATAGGACTCAGATACCTTAAAAAGTCATTTTCCTACAGCTAAAAATAACAGTTTATTGTTAGTGTAAAGGTTAGGGCTAGGGCTAGTGTTAGGGCTAGGGTTAGAGCTAGGGCTAGTGTTAGGGCTAGGGTTAGGATTATGGTTAGAGTTAGGGTTAGGGTTAGGGTTAGGGTTAGGGTTAGGGTTAGTATTAGGGTTAGGGATCGGACTAGGGTTAGGGTTAGGGTTTGGTTCGGGCTAGGGTTAGTGTCAGAGTTTGAGTTAGGGCTAGTGTTAGGGTTCGGGTTCGGGTTAGGGTTTTGGCTAGGGTTAGGGTTAGGGTTAGGGTTCGGGTTTGGGCTAGGGCTAAGGTTAGGGTTAGGGTTAAAGCTATTGTTAGGGCTAGGGTTAGGGTTAAGTTTGGGGCTAGGTTTAGGGTTAGGGTTAGGGTTAGGGTTAGGTTTAGGCGTAGGTTTAGGATTAGGGTTCGGGTTAGGGTTCGGGCTAGGGTTAGTATTAAGGTTATTGTTAGGTTTAGGGTTAGGGTTAGGTTTAGGGTTAGTGTTAGGGTTCAGTCTAGGGTTAGGGTTAGGGTTAGGGTTAGGGTTCGGGCTAGGATTAGGGTTAGGGATAGGGTTAAGGTTAGGGTTAGGTTTAGGGTTAGGGTTAGGGTTGGGGCTAGGGTTAGGGTTAGGGTTAGGGTTAGGGTCAGTTTTAGGGTTCGGGCTAGGGTTAGTGGTAGGGTTTGAGTTAGGGCTAATGTTAGGCCTAGGTTTAGGATTAGGGTTAGGGTTAGGGTTCAGGCTAAGGTTAGTATTAACTTTAGGGTTAGGGTTAGGGTTAGGTTTAGGTTTAGGGTTAGGGTTCGGGCTAGGGTTAGGGTTAGGTTGAGGGTTAAGGTTAGGGTTAGGGATAGGGTTAAGGTTAGGGTTAGGTTTAGAGTTAGGGTTAGTGTTGGGGCTAGGGTTAGGGCTAGGGTTAGGGTTAGGGTTCGGGCTAGGGCTAGGGTTAGGGTTAGGGTTAGGGTAAGGGTTCGGGCTAGGGTTAGGGTTAGGGTTAGGGTTAGGGTTAGGGCTAGGGCTTGTGTTAGTCTAGGGTGAGGGTTAGGGTTGAGGTTAGGGTTATAATTAGTGTTAGGGCTATGGCAAGGGTTAGAGTTAGGGCTACGGCTAGGGTTAGTGTTAGGGATAGAGCTTGAGTTACAGTTAGAGTTAGGGTTAGGGTTAGTGTTCTGTTATGGCTAGGATTTGGGTTAGAGTTAGGTTTAGGACAAGAACTAGTTACCGTCTAAGGGTTCAGATTAATATTAGGATTATGGTTTATTAACATTAGGAATTCACAATGAATGACCTTGAATCACTGGACAAGGGTGTATCAAACACTGAAATTTAACAATGATAGACAAGGGAAATATTTAGGAATGTGCTTTATACACTAGGAATACATGTTCAAAGACCTTTAGTATCTGAAGCACACAATTTAGTCCCCGGAAATCCTGTCGATGAGATGAGAAGGGAGTGCGATACTGTCTACATTTTTGATTCCTTCAAAAGTGTTGGCGTTTTAGGGTTAAAGTTGGTTAAAAACTTAAGAATTCATTTTCATAGACCTGATATAACAGTATGAAAGTATTCAAAAAACCTTAAGAATCAAAATGATAGCTATTCTAGTTTTCAAGTTAGTAATAATTTATGTTTAAAGAACTGGTGTATATGGAACAAGGCTGTATAAACCCTTGGAATTTACAACGAATGAGCTTGAATGAATAGACAAAAGGAAATCAAAAACTAAAATTCACAGTAAGAGTCTAGGGAAATATTTCAGAATGTGCTTCACATACTAGGAATATAGGTTAGAACAGCATTAAAGTTTGAAGGAAACTGTAGTCACTGGGAAATCCCGTTCAAACACAAGGGAACTGAGTTAGATACTCGTTAAATTTGTACTTCAGTGAAATGAGTTGGCGTTTTTGACAAAAGCAGGGTTAGACATTCAAACATTCATTTTCATAGGACTCAGATACCTTAAAAAGTCATTTTCCTACAGCTAAAAATGACAGTTTATTGTTAGTGTAAAGGTTAGGGCTAGGGCTAGTGTTAGGGCTAGGGTTAGAGCTAGGGCTAGTGTTAGGGCTAGGGTTAGGATTATGGTTAGAGTTAGGATTAGGTTTAGGGTTAGGGTTAGGGTTAGTATTAGGGTTAGGGATCGGACTAGGGTAGGGTTATGGTTAGGGTTCGGGCTAGGGTTAGTGTTAGAGTTTGAGTTAGGGCTAGTGTTAGGGCTCGGGTTCGGGTTAGGGTTTTGGCTAGGGTTAGGGTTAGGGTTAGGGTTCGGGTTCGGGCTAGGGCTAAGGTTAGGGTTAGGGTTAAAGCTATTGTTAGGGCTAGGGTTAGGGTTAAGGTTGGGGCTAGGTTTAGGGTTAGGGTTAGGGTTAGGGTTAGGTTTAGGCGTAGGTTTAGGATTAGGGTTCGTGTTAGGGTTCGGGCTAGGGTTAGTATTAAGGTTATTGTTAGGTTTAGGGTTAGGGTTAGGTTTAGGGTTAGTGTTAGGGTTCAGTCTAGGGTTAGGGCTAGGGTTAGGGTTAGGGTTAGGGTAAGGGTTCGGGCTAGGGTTAGGGTTAGGGTTAGGGTTAGGGCTAGGGCTTGTGTTAGTCTAGGGTGAGGGTTAGGGTTGAGGTTAGGGTTATAATTAGTGTTAGGGCTATGGCAAGGGTTAGAGTTAGGGCTACGGCTAGGGTTAGTGTTAGGGATAGAGCTTGAATTACAGTTAGAGTTAGAGCTAGGTTTAGTGTTCTGTTATGGCTAGGATTTGGGTTAGAGTTAGGTTTAGGACAAGAACTAGTTACCGTCTAAGGGTTCAGATTAATATTAGGATTATGGTTTATTAACATTAGGAATTCACAATGAATGACCTTGAATCACTGGACAAGGGTGTATCAAACACTGAAATTTAACAATGATAGACAAGGGAAATATTTAGGAATGTGCTTTATACACTAGGAATACATGTTCAAAGACCTTTAGTATCTGAAGCACACAATTTAGTCACCGGGAAATCCTGTGGATGAGCTGAGAAGGGAGTGCGATACTGTCTACATTTTTGATTCCTTCAAAAGTGTTGGCGTTTTAGGGTTAAAGTTGGTTAAAAACTTAAGAATTCATTTTCATAGACCTGATATAACAGTATGAAAGTATTCAAAAAACCTTAAGAATCAAAATGATAGCTATTCTAGTTTTCAAGTTAGTAATAATTTATGTTTAAAGAACTGGTGTATATGGAACAAGGCTGTATAAACCCTTGGAATTTACAACGAATGAGCTTGAATGAATAGACAAAAGGAAATCAAACACTAAAATTCACAGTAAGAGTCTAGGGAAATATTTCAGAATGTGCTTCACATACTAGGAATATAGGTTAGAACAGCATTAAAGTTTGAAGGAAACTGTAGTCACTGGGAAATCCCGTTCAAACACAAGGGAACTGAGTAAGATACTCGTTAAATTTGTACTTCAGTGAAATGAGTTGGCGTTTTTGACAAAAGCAGGGTTAGACATTCAAACATTCATTTTCATAGGACTCAGATACCTTAAAAAGTCATTTTCCTACAGCTAAAAATGACAGTTTATTGTTAGTGTAAAGGTTAGGGGTAGGGCTAGTGTTAGGGCTAGGGTTAGAGCTAGGGCTAGTGTTAGGGCTAGGGTTAGGATTATGGTTAGAGTTAGGGTTAGGGTTAGGGTTAGGGTTAGGGTTAGTATTAGGGTTAGGGATCGGACTAGGGTTAGGGTTAGGGTTGGGTTCGGGCTAGGGTTAGTGTCAGAGTTTGAGTTAGGGCTAGTGTTAGGGCTCGGGTTCGGGTTAGGGTTTTGGCTAGGGTTAGGGTTAGGGTTAGGGTTCGGGTTTGGGCTAGGGCTAAGGTTAGGGTTAGGGTTAAAGCTATTGTTAGGGCTAGGGTTAGGGTTAAGTTTGGGGCTAGGTTTAGGGTTAGGGTTAGGGTTAGGGTTAGGTTTAGGCGTAGGTTTAGGATTAGGGTTCGGGTTAGGGTTCGGGCTAGGGTTAGTATTAAGGTTATTGTTAGGTTTAGGGTTAGGGTTAGGTTTAGGGTTAGTGTTAGGGTTCAGTCTAGGGTTAGGGTTAGGGTTAGGGTTAGGGTTCGGGCTAGGATTAGGGTTAGGGATAGGGTTAAGGTTAGGGTTAGGTTTAGGGTTAGGGTTAGGGTTGGGGCTAGGGTTAGGGTTAGGGTGAGGGTTAGGGTCAATTTTAGGGTTCGGGCTAGGGTTAGTGTTAGGGTTTGAGTTAGGGCTAATGTTAGGCCTAGGTTTAGGATTAGGGTTAGGGTTAGGGTTCAGGCTAAGGTTAGTATTAACTTTAGGGTTAGGGTTAGGGTTAGGTTTAGGTTTAGGGTTAGGGTTCGGGCTAGGGTTAGGGTTAGGTTGAGGGTTAAGGTTAGGGTTAGGGTTAGGGTTAAGGTTAGGGTTAGGTTTGGAGTTAGGGTTAGTGTTGGGGCTAGGTTTAGGGCTAGGGTTAGGGTTAGGATTCGGGCTAGGGCTAGGGTTAGGGTTAGGGTTAGGGTAAGGGTTAGGGCTAGGGCTTGTGTTAGTCTAGGGTGAGGGTTAGGGTTGAGGTTAGGGTTATAATTAGTGTTAGGGCTATGGCAAGGGTTAGAGTTAGGGCTACAGCTAGGGTTAGTGTTAGGGATAGAGCTTGAGTTACAGTTAGAGTTAGGGTTAGGGTTAGGGTTCTGTTATGGCTAGGATTTGGGTTAGAGTTAGGTTTAGGACAAGAACTAGTTACCGTCTAAGGGTTCAGATTAAAATTAGGATTATGGTTTATTAACATTAGGAATTCACAATGAATGACCTTGAATCACTGGACAAGGGTGTATCAAACACTGAAATTTAACAATGATAGACAAGGGAAATATTTAGGAATGTGCTTTATACACTAGGAATACATGTTCAAAGACCTTTAGTATCTGAAGCACACAATTTAGTCCCCGGAAATCCTGTCGATGAGATGAGAAGGGAGTGCGATACTGTCTACATTTTTGATTCCTTCAAAAGTGTTGGCGTTTTAGGGTTAAAGTTGGTTAAAAACTTAAGAATTCATTTTCATAGACCTGATATAACAGTATGAAAGTATTCAAAAAACCTTAAGAATCAAAATGATAGCTATTCTAGTTTTCAAGTTAGTAATAATTTATGTTTAAAGAACTGGTGTATATGGAACAAGGCTGTATAAACCCTTGGAATTTACAACGAATGAGCTTGAATGAATAGACAAAAGGAAATCAAACACTAAAATTCACAGTAAGAGTCTAGGGAAATATTTCAGAATGTGCTTCACATACTAGGAATATAGGTTAGAACAGCATTAAAGTTTGAAGGAAACTGTAGTCACTGGGAAATCCCGTTCAAACACAAGGTAACTGAGTTAGATACTCGTTAAATTTATACTTCAGTGAAATGAGTTGGCGTTTTTGACAAAAGCAGGGTTAGACATTCAAACATTCATTTTCATAGGACTCAGATACCTTAAAAAGTCATTTTCCTACAGCTAAAAATGACAGTTTATTGTTAGTGTAAAGGTTAGGGCTAGGGCTAGTGTTAGGGCTAGGGTTAGAGCTAGGGCTAGTGTTAGGGCTAGGGTTAGGATTATGGTTAGAGTTAGGATTAGGGTTAGGGTTAGGGTTAGGGTTAGTATTAGGGTTAGGGATTGGACTAGGGTTAGGGTTATGGTTAGGGTTCGGGCTAGGGTTAGTGTTAGAGTTTGAGTTAGGGCTAGTGTTAGGGCTCGGGTTCGGGTTAGGGTTTTGGCTAGGGTTAGGGTTAGGGTTAGGGTTCGGGTTCGGGGTAGGGCTAAGGTTATGATTAGGGTTAAAGCTATTGTTAGGGCTAGGGTTAGGGTTAAGTTTGGGGCTAGGTTTAGGGTTAGGGTTAGGGTTAGGGTTAGGGTTAGGGTTAGGGTTATGGTTAGGCGTAGGTTTAGGATTAGGGTTCGGGTTAGGGTTCGGGCTAGGGTTAGTATTAAGGTTATTGTTAGGTTTAGGGTTAGGGTTAGGTTTAGGGTTAGTGTTAGGGTTCAGTCTAGGGTTAGGGTTAGGGTTAGGGTTAGGGTTCGGGCTAGGATTAGGGTTAGGGATAGGGTTAAGGTTAGGGTTAGGTTTAGGGTTAGGGTTAGGGTTGGGGCTAGGGTTAGGGTTAGGGTTAGGGTTAGGGTCAGTTTTAGGGTTCGGGCTAGGGTTAGTGTTAGGGTTTGAGTTAGGGCTAATGTTAGGCCTAGGTTTAGGATTAGGGTTAGGGTTAGGTATCAGGCTAAGGTTAGTATTAACTTTAGGGTTAGGGTTAGGGTTAGGTTTAGGTTTAGGGTTAGGGTTCGGGCTAGGGTTAGGGTTAGGTTGAGGGTTAAGGTTAGGGTTAGGGATAGGGTTAAGGTTAGGGTTAGGTTTAGAGTTAGGGTTATTGTTGGGGCTAGGGTTAGGGCTAGGTTTAGGGTTAGGGTTCGGGCTAGGGCTAGGGTTAGGGTTAGGGTTAGGGTAAGGGTTCGGGCTAGGGTTAGGGTTAGGGTTAGGGTTAGGGTTAGGGCTAGGGCTTGTGTTAGTCTAGGGTGAGGGTTAGGGTTGAGGTTAGGGTTATAATTAGTGTTAGGGCTATGGCAAGGGTTAGAGTTAGGGCTACGGCTAGGGTTAGTGTTAGGGATAGAGCTTGAGTTATAGTTAGAGTTAGAGCTAGGTTTAGTGTTCTGTTATGGCTAGGATTTGGGTTAGAGTTAGGTTTAGGACAAGAACTAGTTACCGTCTAAGGGTTCAGATTAATATTAGGATTATGGTTTATTAACATTAGGAATTCACAATGAAAGACCTTGAATCACTGGACAAGGGTGTATCAAACACTGAAATTTAACAATGATAGACAAGGGAAATATTTAGGAATGTGCTTTATACACTAGGAATACATGTTCAAAGACCTTTAGTATCTGAAGCACACAATTTAGTCACCGGGAAATCCTGTGGATGAGCTGAGAAGGGAGTGCGATACTGTCTACATTTTTGATTCCTTCAAAAGTGTTGGCGTTTTAGGGTTAAAGTTGGTTAAAAACTTAAGAATTCATTTTCATAGACCTGATATAACAGTATGAAAGTATTCAAAAAACCTTAAGAATCAAAATGATAGCTATTCTAGTTTTCAAGTTAGTAATAATTTATGTTTAAAGAACTGGTGTATATGGAACAAGGCTGTATAAACCCTTGGAATTTACAACGAATGAGCTTGAATGAATAGACAAAAGGAAATCAAACACTAAAATTCACAGTAAGAGTCTAGGGAAATATTTCAGAATGTGCTTCACATACTAGGAATATAGGTTAGAACAGCATTAAAGTTTGAAGGAAACTGTAGTCACTGGGAAATCCCGTTCAAACACAAGGGAACTGAGTTAGATACTCGTTAAATTTATACTTCAGTGAAATGAGTTGGCGTTTTTGAGAAAAGCAGGGTTAGACATTCAAACATTCATTTTCATAGGACTCAGATACCTTAAAAAGTCATTTTCCTACAGCTAAAAATGACAGTTTATTGTTAGTGTAAAGGTTAGGGCTAGGGCTAGTGTTAGGGCTAGGGTTAGAGCTAGGGCTAGTGTTAGGGCTAGGGTTAGGATTATGGTTAGAGTTAGGATTAGGGTTAGGGTTAGGGTTAGGGTTAGTATTAGGGTTAGGGATCGGACTAGGGTAGGGTTATGGTTAGGGTTCGGGCTAGGGTTAGTGTTAGAGTTTGAGTTAGGGCTAGTGTTAGGGCTCGGGTTCGGGTTTGGGCTAGGGCTAAGGTTAGGGTTAGGGTTAAAGCTATTGTTAGGGCTAGGGTTAGGGTTAAGGTTGGGGCTAGGTTTAGGGTTAGGGTTAGGGTTAGGGTTAGGTTTAGGCGTAAGTTTAGGATTAGGGTTCGGGTTAGGGTTCGGGCTAGGGTTAGTATTAAGGTTATTGTTAGGTTTAGGGTTAGGGTTAGGTTTAGGGTTAGTGTTAGGGTTCAGTCTAGGGTTAGGGTTAGGTTTAGGGTTAGGGTTCGGGCTAGGATTAGGGTTAGGGATAGGGTTAAGTTTAGGGTTAGGTTTAGGGTTAGGGTTAGGGTTGGGGCTAGGGTTAGGGTTAGGGTTAGGGTTAGGGTCAGTTTTAGGGTTCGGGCTAGGGTTAGTGTTAGGGTTTGAGTTAGGGCTAATGTTAGGCCTAGGTTTAGGATTAGGTTGTAGGGTTAGGGTTCAGGCTAAGGTTAGTATTAACTTTAGGGTTAGGGTTAGGGTTAGGGTTAGGTTTAGGTTTAGGGTTAGGGTTCGGGCTAGGGTTAGGGTTAGGTTGAGGGTTAAGGTTAGGGTTAGGGATAGGGTTAAGGTTAGGGTTAGGTTTAGAGTTAGGGTTAGTGTTGGGGCTAGGGTTAGGGCTAGGGTTAGGGTTAGGGTTAGGGTTAGGGTTAGGGTTAGGGCTAGGGCTTGTGTTAGTCTAGGGTGAGGGTTAGGGTTGAGGTTAGGGTTATAATTAGTGTTAGGGCTGTGGCAAGGGTTAGAGTTAGGGCTACGGCTAGGGTTAGTGTTAGGGATAGAGCTTGAGTTACAGTTAGAGTTAGAGCTAGGTTTAGTGTTCTGTTATGGCTAGGATTTGGGTTAGAGTTAGGTTTAGGACAAGAACTAGTTACCGTCTAAGGGTTCAGATTAATATTAGGATTATGGTTTATTAACATTAGGAATTCACAATGAATGACCTTGAATCACTGGACAAGGGTGTATCAAACACTGAAATTTAACAATGATAGACAAGGGAAATATTTAGGAATGTGCTTTATACACTAGGAATACATGTTCAAAGACCTTTAGTATCTGAAGCACACAATTTAGTCACCGGGAAATCCTGTGGATGAGCTGAGAAGGGAGTGCGATACTGTCTACATTTTTGATTCCTTCAAAAGTGTTGGCGTTTTAGGGTTAAAGTTGGTTAAAAACTTAAGAATTCATTTTCATAGACCTGATATAACAGTATGAAAGTATTCAAAAAACCTTAAGAATCAAAATGATAGCTATTCTAGTTTTCAAGTTAGTAATAATTTATGTTTAAAGAACTGGTGTATATGGAACAAGGCTGTATAAACCCTTGGAATTTACAACGAATGAGCTTGAATGAATAGACAAAAGGAAATCAAACACTAAAATTCACAGTAAGAGTCTAGGGAAATATTTCAGAATGTGCTTCACATACTAGGAATATAGGTTAGAACAGCATTAAAGTTTGAAGGAAACTGTAGTCACTGGGAAATCCCGTTCAAACACAAGGGAACTGAGTTAGATACTCGTTAAATTTGTACTTCAGTGAAATGAGTTGGCGTTTTTGACAAAAGCAGGGTTAGACATTCAAACATTCATTTTCATAGGACTCAGATACCTTAAAAAGTCATTTTCCTACAGCTAAAAATGACAGTTTATTGTTAGTGTAAAGGTTAGGGCTAGGGCTAGTGTTAGGGCTAGGGTTAGAGCTAGGGCTAGTGTTAGGGCTAGGGTTAGGATTATGGTTAGAGTTAGGATTAGGGTTAGGGTTAGGGTTAGGGTTAGTATTAGGGTTAGGGATCGGACTAGGGTTAGGGTTATGGTTAGGGTTCGGGCTAGGGTTAGTGTTAGAGTTTGAGTTAGGGCTAGTGTTAGGGCTCGGGTTCGGGTTAGGGTTTTGGCTAGGGTTAGGGTTAGGGTTAGGGTTCGGGTTCGGGCTAGGGCTAAGGTTAGGGTTAGGGTTAAAGCTATTGTTAGGGCTAGGGTTAGGGTTAAGTTTGGGGCTAGGTTAAGGGTTAGGGTTAGGGTTAGGGTTAGGCGTATGTTTAGGATTAGGGTTCGGGTTAGGGTTCGGGCTAGGGTTAGTATTAAGGTTATTGTTAGGTTTAGGGTTAGGGTTAGGTTTAGGGTTAGTGTTAGGGTTCAGTCTAGGGTTAGGGTTAGGGTTAGGGTTAGGGTTCGGGCTAGGATTAGGGTTAGGGATAGGGTTAAGGTTAGGGTTAGGTTTAGGGTTAGGGTTAGGGTTGGGGCTAGGGTTAGGGTTAGGGTTAGGGTTAGGGTCAGTTTTAGGGTTCGGGCTAGGGTTAGTGTTAGGGTTTGAGTTAGGGCTAATGTTAGGCCTAGGTTTAGGATTAGGGTTAGGGTTAGGGTTCAGGCTAAGGTTAGTATTAACTTTAGGGTTAGGGTTAGGGTTAGGTTTAGGTTTAGGGTTAGGGTTCGGGCTAGGGTTAGGGTTAGGTTGAGGGTTAAGGTTAGGGTTAGGGATAGGGTTAAGGTTAGGGTTAGGTTTAGAGTTAGGGTTAGTGTTGGGGCTAGGTTTAGGGCTAGGGTTAGGGTTAGGGTTCGGGCTAGGGCTAGGGTTAGGGTTAGGGTTAGGGTAAGGGTTCGGGCTAGGGTTAGGGTTAGGGTTAGGGTTAGGGTTAGGGTTAGGGTTAGGGCTAGGGCTTGTGTTAGTCTAGGGTGAGGGTTAGGGTTGAGGTTAGGGTTATAATTAGTGTTAGGGCTATGGCAAGGGTTAGAGTTAGGGCTACGGCTAGGGTTAGTGTTAGGGATAGAGCTTGAGTTACAGTTAGAGTTAGAGCTAGGTTTAGTGTTCTGTTATGGCTAGGATTTGGGTTAGAGTTAGGTTTAGGACAAGAACTAGTTACCGTCTAAGGGTTCAGATTAATATTAGGATTATGGTTTATTAACATTAGGAATTCACAATGAATGACCTTGAATCACTGGACAAGGGTGTATCAAACACTGAAATTTAACAATGATAGACAAGGGAAATATTTAGGAATGTGCTTTATACACTAGGAATACATGTTCAAAGACCTTTAGTATCTGAAGCACACAATTTAGTCACCGGGAAATCCTGTGGATGAGCTGAGAAGGGAGTGCGATACTGTCTACATTTTTGATTCCTTCAAAAGTGTTGGCGTTTTAGGGTTAAAGTTGGTTAAAAACTTAAGAATTCATTTTCATAGACCTGATATAACAGTATGAAAGTATTCAAAAAACCTTAAGAATCAAAATGATAGCTATTCTAGTTTTCAAGTTAGTAATAATTTATGTTTAAAGAACTGGTGTATATGGAACAAGGCTGTATAAACCCTTGGAATTTACAACGAATGAGCTTGAATGAATAGACAAAAGGAAATCAAACACTAAAATTCACAGTAAGAGTCTAGGGAAATATTTCAGAATGTGCTTCACATACTAGGAATATAGGTTAGAACAGCATTAAAGTTTGAAGGAAACTGTAGTCACTGGGAAATCCCGTTCAAACACAAGGGAACTGAGTTAGATACTCGTTAAATTTGTACTTCAGTGAAATGAGTTGGCGTTTTTGACAAAAGCAGGGTTAGACATTCAAACATTCATTTTCATAGGACTCAGATACCTTAAAAAGTCATTTTCCTACAGCTAAAAATGACAGTTTATTGTTAGTGTAAAGGTTAGGGCTAGGGCTAGTGTTAGGGCTAGGGTTAGAGCTAGGGCTAGTGTTAGGGCTAGGGTTAGGATTATGGTTAGAGTTAGGATTAGGGTTAGGGTTAGGGTTAGGGTTAGGGTTAGGGTTAGTATTAGGGTTAGGGATCGGACTAGGGTTAGGATTATGGTTAGGGTTCGGGCTAGGGTTAGTGTTAGAGTTTGAGTTAGGGCTAGTGTCAGGGCTCGGGTTCGGGTTAGGGTTTTGGCTAGGGTTAGGGTTAGGGTTAGGGTTCGGGTTCGGGCTAGGGCTAAGGTTAGGGTTAGGGTTAAAGCTATTGTTAGGGCTAGGGTTAGGGTTAAGTTTGGGGCTAGGTTTAGGGTTAGGGTTAGGGTTAGGGTTAGGTTTAAGCGTAGGTTTAGGATTAGGGTTCGGGTTAGGGTTCGGGCTAGGGTTAGTATTAAGGTTATTGTTAGGTTTAGGGTTAGGGTTAGGTTTAGGGTTAGTGTTAGGGTTCAGTCTAGGGTTAGGGTTAGGGTTAGGGTTCGGGCTAGGATTAGGGTTAGGGATAGGGTTAAGGTTAGGGTTAGGTTTAGGGTTAGGGTTAGGGTTGGGGCTAGGGTTAGGGTTAGGGTTAGGGTTAGGGTCAGTTTTAGGGTTCGGGCTAGGGTTAGTGTTAGGTTGAGGGTTAAGGTTAGGGTTAGGGATAGGGTTAAGGTTAGGGTTAGGTTTAGAGTTAGGGTTAGTGTTGGGGCTAGGGGTAGGGCTAGGGTTAGGGTTAGGGTTCGGGCTAGGGCTAGGGTTAGGGTTAGGGTTAGGGTAAGGGTTCGGGCTAGGGTTAGGGTTAGGGTTAGGGTTAGGGCTAGGGCTTGTGTTAGTCTAGGGTGAGGGTTAGGGTTGAGGTTAGGGTTATAATTAGTTTTAGGGCTATGGCAAGGGTTAGAGTTAGGGCTACGGCTAGGGTTAGTGTTAGGGATAGAGCTTGAGTTACAGTTAGAGTTAGAGCTAGGTTTAGTGTTCTGTTATGGCTAGGATTTGGGTTAGAGTTAGGTTTAGGACAAGAACTAGTTACCGTCTAAGGGTTCAGATTAATATTAGGATTATGGTTTATTAACATTAGGAATTCACAATGAATGACCTTGAATCACTGGACAAGGGTGTATCAAACACTGAAATTTAACAATGATAGACAAGGGAAATATTTAGGAATGTGCTTTATACACTAGGAATACATGTTCAAAGACCGTTAGTATCTGAAGCACACAATTTAGTCACCGGGAAATCCTGTGGATGAGCTGAGAAGGGAGTGCGATACTGTCTACATTTTTGATTTCTTCAAAAGTGTTGGCGTTTTAGGGTTAAAGTTGGTTAAAAACTTAAGAATTCATTTTCATAGACCTGATATAACAGTATGAAAGTATTCAAAAAACCTTAAGAATCAAAATGATAGCTATTCTAGTTTTCAAGTTAGTAATAATTTATGTTTAAAGAACTGGTGTATATGGAACAAGGCTGTATAAACCCTTGGAATTTACAACGAATGAGCTTGAATGAATAGACAAAAGGAAATCAAACACTAAAATTCACAGTAAGAGTCTAGGGAAATATTTCAGAATGTGCTTCACATACTAGGAATATAGGTTAGAACAGCATTAAAGTTTGAAGGAAACTGTAGTCACTGGGAAATCCCGTTCAAACACAAGGGAACTGAGTAAGATACTCGTTAAATTTGTACTTCAGTGAAATGAGTTGGCGTTTTTGACAAAAGCAGGGTTAGACATTCAAACATTCATTTTCATAGGACTCAGATACCTTAAAAAGTCATTTTCCTACAGCTAAAAATGACAGTTTATTGTTAGTGTAAAGGTTAGGGCTAGGGCTAGTGTTAGGGCTAGGGTTAGAGCTAGGGCTAGTGTTAGGGCTAGGGTTAGGATTATGGTTAGAGTTAGGACTAGGGTTAGGGTTATGGTTAGGGTTCGGGCTAGGGTTAGTGTTAGAGTTTGAGTTAGGGCTAGTGTTAGGGCTCGGGTTCGGGTTAGGGTTTTGGCTAGGGTTAGGGTTAGGGTTAGGGTTCGGGTTCGGGGTAGGGCTAAGGTTATGATTAGGGTTAAAGCTATTGTTAGGGCTAGGGTTAGGGTTAAGTTTGGGGCTAGGTTTAGGGTTAGGGTTAGGGTTAGGGTTAGGGTTAGGGTTAGGGTTAGGGTTAGGGTTAGGCGTAGGTTTAGGATTAGGGTTCGGGTTAGGGTTCGGGCTAGGGTTAGTATTAAGGTTATTGTTAGGTTTAGGGTTAGGGTTAGGTTTAGGGTTAGTGTTAGGGTTCAGTCTAGGGTTAGGGTTAGGGTTAGGGTTAGGGTTCGGGCTAGGATTAGGGTTAGGGATAGGGTTAAGTTTAGGGTTAGGTTTAGGGTTAGGGTTAGGGTTGGGGCTAGGGTTAGGGTTAGGGTTAGGGTTAGGGTCAGTTTTAGGGTTCGGGCTAGGGTTAGTGTTAGGGTTTGTGTTAGGGCTAATGTTAGGCCTAGGTTTAGGATTAGGGTTAGGGTTAGGGTTCAGGCTAAGGTTAGTATTAACTTTAGGGTTAGGGTTAGGGTTAGGGTTAGGTTTAGGTTTAGGGTTAGGGTTCGGGCTAGGGTTAGGGTTAGGTTGAGGGTTAAGGTTAGGGTTAGGGATAGGGTTAAGGTTAGGGTTAGGTTTAGAGTTAGGGTTAGTGTTGGGGCTAGGGTTAGGGCTAGGGTTAGGGTTAGGGTTCGGGCTAGGGCTAGGGTTAGGGTTAGGGTTAGGGTAAGGGTTCGGGCTAGGGTTAGGGTTAGGGTTAGGGTTAGGGTTAGGGCTAGGGCTTGTGTTAGTCTAGGGTGAGGGTTAGGGTTGAGGTTAGGGTTATAATTAGTGTTAGGGCTATGGCAAGGGTTAGAGTTAGGGCTACGGCTAGGGTTAGTGTTAGGGATAGAGCTTGAGTTACAGTTAGAGTTAGAGCTAGGTTTAGTGTTCTGTTATGGCTAGGATTTGGGTTAGAGTTAGGTTTAGGACAAGAACTAGTTACCGTCTAAGGGTTCAGATTAATATTAGGATTATGGTTTATTAACATTAGGAATTCACAATGAATGACCTTGAATCACTGGATAAGGGTGTATCAAACACTGAAATTTAACAATGATAGACAAGGAAAATATTTAGGAATGTGCTTTATACACTAGGAATACATGTTCAAAGACCTTTAGTATCTGATGCACACAATTTAGTCACCGGGAAATCCTGTCGATGAGCTGAGAATGGAGTGCGATACTGTCTACATTTTTGATTCCTTCAAAAGTGTTGGCGTTTTAGGGTTAAAGTTGGTTAAAATCTTAAGAATTCATTTTCATAGACCTGATATAACAGTATGAAAGTATTCAAAAAACCTTAAGAATCAAAATGATAGCTATTCTAGTTTTCAAGTTAGTAATAATTTATGTTTAAAGAACTGGTGTATATGGAACAAGGCTGTATAAACCCTTGGAATTTACAACGAATGAGCTTGAATGAATAGACAAAAGGAAATCAAACACTAAAATTCACAGTAAGAGTCTAGGGAAATATTTCAGAATGTGCTTCACATACTAGGAATATAGGTTAGAACAGCATTAAAGTTTGAAGGAAACTGTAGTCACTGGGAAATCCCGTTCAAACACAAGGGAACTGAGTTAGATACTCGTTAAATTTGTACTTCAGTGAAATGAGTTGGCGTTTTTGACAAAAGCAGGGTTAGACATTCAAACATTCATTTTCATAGGACTCAGATACCTTAAAAAGTCATTTTCCTACAGCTAAAAATGACAGTTTATTGTTAGTGTAAAGGTTAGGGCTAGGGCTAGTGTTAGGGCTAGGGTTAGAGCTAGGGCTAGTGTTAGGGCTAGGGTTAGGATTATGGTTAGAGTTAGGGTTAGGGTTAGGGTTAGGGTTAGGGTTAGGGTTAGTATTAGAGTTAGGGATCGGACTAGGGTTAGGGTTAGGGTTTGGTTCGGGGTAGGGTTAGTGTCAGAGTTTGAGTTAGGGCTAGTGTTAGGGCTCGGGTTAGGGTTAGGGTTTTGGCTAGGGTTAGGGTTAGGGTTAGGGTTCGGGTTTGGGCTAGGGCTAAGGTTAGGGTTAGGGTTAAAGCTATTGTTAGGGCTAGGGTTAGGGTTAAGTTTGGGGCTAGGTTTAGGGTTAGGGTTAGGGTTAGGGTTAGGTTTAGGCGTAGGTTTAGGATTAGGGTTCGGGTTAGGGTTCGGGCTAGGGTTAGTATTAAGGTTATTGTTAGGTTTAGGGTTAGGGTTAGGTTTAGGGTTAGTGTTAGGGTTCAGTCTAGGGTTAGGGTTAGGGTTAGGGTTAGGGTTCGGGCTAGGATTAGGGTTAGGGATAGGGTTAAGGTTAGGGTTAGGTTTAGGGTTAGGGTTAGGGTTGGGGCTAGGGTTAGGGTTAGGGTTAGGGTTAGGGTCAGTTTTAGGGTTCGGGCTAGGGTTAGTGGTAGGGTTTGAGTTAGGGCTAATGTTAGGCCTAGGTTTAGGATTAGGGTTAGGGTTAGGGTTCAGGCTAAGGTTAGTATTAACTTTAGGGTTAGGGTTAGGGTTAGGTTTAGGTTTAGGGTTAGGGTTCGGGCTAGGGTTAGGGTTAGGTTGAGGGTTAAGGTTAGGGTTAGGGATAGGGTTAAGGTTAGGGTTAGGTTTAGAGTTAGGGTTAGTGTTGGGGCTAGGTTTAGGGCTAGGGTTAGGGTTAGGGTTCGGGCTAGGGCTAGGGTTAGGGTAAGGGTTCGGGCTAGGGTTAGGGTTAGGGTTAGGGTTAGGGTTAGGGCTAGGGCTTGTGTTAGTCTAGGGTGAGGGTTAGGGTTGAGGTTAGGGTTATAATTAGTGTTAGGGCTATGGCAAGGGTTAGAGTTAGGGCTACGGCTAGGGTTAGTGTTAGGGATAGAGCTTGAGTTATAGTTAGAGTTAGAGCTAGGTTTATTGTTCTGTTATGGCTAGGATTTGGGTTAGAGTTAGGTTTAGGACAAGAACTAGTTACCGTCTAAGGGTTCAGATTAATATTAGGATTATGGTTTATTAACATTAGGAATTCACAATGAAAGACCTTGAATCACTGGACAAGGGTGTATCAAACACTGAAATTTAACAATGATAGACAAGGGAAATATTTAGGAATGTGCTTTATACACTAGGAATACATGTTCAAAGACCTTTAGTATCTGAAGCACACAATTTAGTCACCGGGAAATCCTGTGGATGAGCTGAGAAGGGAGTGCGATACTGTCTACATTTTTGATTCCTTCAAAAGTGTTGGCGTTTTAGGGTTAAAGTTGGTTAAAAACTTAAGAATTCATTTTCATAGACCTGATATAACAGTATGAAAGTATTCAAAAAACCTTAAGAATCAAAATGATAGCTATTCTAGTTTTCAAGTTAGTAATAATTTATGTTTAAAGAACTGGTGTATATGGAACAAGGCTGTATAAACCCTTGGAATTTACAACGAATGAGCTTGAATGAATAGACAAAAGGAAATCAAACACTAAAATTCACAGTAAGAGTCTAGGGAAATATTTCAGAATGTGCTTCACATACTAGGAATATAGGTTAGAACAGCATTAAAGTTTGAAGGAAACTGGAGTCACTGGGAAATCCCGTTCAAACACAAGGGAACTGAGTTAGATACTCGTTAAATTTATACTTCAGTGAAATGAGTTGGCGTTTTTGAGAAAAGCAGGGTTAGACATTCAAACATTCATTTTCATAGGACTCAGATACCTTAAAAAGTCATTTTCCTACAGCTAAAAATGACAGTTTATTGTTAGTGTAAAGGTTAGGGCTAGGGCTAGTGTTAGGGCTAGGGTTAGAGCTAGGGCTAGTGTTAGGGCTAGGGTTAGGATTATGGTTAGAGTTAGGATTAGGGTTAGGGTTAGGGTTAGGGTTAGTATTAGGGTTAGGGATCGGACTAGGGTAGGGTTATGGTTAGGGTTCGGGCTAGGGTTAGTGTTAGAGTTTGAGTTAGGGCTAGTGTTAGGGCTCGGGTTCGGGTTAGGGTTTTGGCTAGGGTTAGGGTTAGGGTTAGGGTTCGGGTTCGGGCTAGGGCTAAGGTTAGGGTTAGGGTTAAAGCTATTGTTAGGGCTAGGGTTAGGGTTAAGGTTGGGGCTAGGTTTAGGGTTAGGGTTAGGGTTAGGGTTAGGTTTAGGCGTAAGTTTAGGATTAGGGTTCGGGTTAGGGTTCGGGCTAGGGTTAGTATTAAGGTTATTGTTAGGTTTAGGGTTAGGGTTAGGTTTAGGGTTAGTGTTAGGGTTCAGTCTAGGGTTAGGGTTAGGGTTAGGGTTAGGGTTCGGGCTAGGATTAGGGTTAGGGATAGGGTTAAGGTTAGGGTTAGGTTTAGGGTTAGGGTTAGGGTTGGGGCTAGGGTTAGGGTTAGGGTTAGGGTTAGGGTCAGTTTTAGGGTTCGGGCTAGGGTTAGTGTTAGGGTTTGAGTTAGGGCTAATGTTAGGCCTAGGTTTAGGATTAGGTTGTAGGGTTAGGGTTCAGACTAAGGTTAGTATTAACTTTAGGGTTAGGGTTAGGGTTAGGGTTAGGTTTAGGTTTAGGGTTAGGGTTCGGGCTAGGGTTAGGGTTAGGTTGAGGGTTAAGGTTAGGGTTAGGGATAGGGTTAAGGTTAGGGTTAGGTTTAGAGTTAGGGTTAGTGTTGGGGCTAGGTTTAGGGCTAGGGTTAGGGTTAGGGTTCGGGCTAGGGCTAGGGTTAGGGTTAGGGTTAGGGTAAGGGTTCGGGCTAGGGTTAGGGTTAGGGTTAGGGTTAGGGTTAGGGCTAGGGCTAGGGCTTGTGTTAGTCTAGGGTGAGGGTTAGGGTTGAGGTTAGGGTTATAATTAGTGTTAGGGCTGTGGCAAGGGTTAGAGTTAGGGCTACGGCTAGGGTTAGTGTTAGGGATAGAGCTTGAGTTACAGTTAGAGTTAGAGCTAGGTTTAGTGTTCTGTTATGGCTAGGATTTGGGTTAGAGTTAGGTTTAGGACAAGAACTAGTTACCGTCTAAAGGTTCAGATTAATATTAGGATTATGGTTGATTAACATTAGGAATTCACAATGAATGACCTTGAATCACTGGACAAGGGTGTATCAAACACTGAAATTTAACAATGATAGACAAGGGAAATATTTAGGAATGTGCTTTATACACTAGGAATACATGTTCAAAGACCTTTAGTATCTGAAGCACACAATTTAGTCACCGGGAAATCCTGTGGATGAGCTGAGAAGGGAGTGCGATACTGTCTACATTTTTGATTCCTTCAAAAGTGTTGGCGTTTTAGGGTTAAAGTTGGTTAAAAACTTAAGAATTCATTTTCATAGACCTGATATAACAGTATGAAAGTATTCAAAAAACCTTAAGAATCAAAATGATAGCTATTCTAGTTTTCAAGTTAGTAATAATTTATGTTTAAAGAACTGGTGTATATGGAACAAGGCTGTATAAACCCTTGGAATTTACAACGAATGAGCTTGAATGAATAGACAAAAGGAAATCAAACACTAAAATTCACAGTAAGAGTCTAGGGAAATATTTCAGAATGTGCTTCACATACTAGGAATATAGGTTAGAACAGCATTAAAGTTTGAAGGAAACTGTAGTCACTGGGAAATCCCGTTCAAACACAAGGGAACTGAGTTAGATACTCGTTAAATTTGTACTTCAGTGAAATGAGTTGGCGTTTTTGACAAAAGCAGGGTTAGACATTCAAACATTCATTTTCATAGGACTCAGATACCTTAAAAAGTCATTTTCCTACAGCTAAAAATGACAGTTTATTGTTAGTGTAAAGGTTAGGGCTAGGGCTAGTGTTAGGGCTAGGGTTAGAGCTAGGGCTAGTGTTAGGGCTAGGGTTAGGATTATGGTTAGAGTTAGGATTAGGGTTAGGGTTAGGGTTAGGGTTAGGGTTAGGGTTAGTATTAGGGTTAGGGATCGGACTAGGGTTAGGGTTATGGTTAGGGTTCGGGCTAGGGTTAGTGTTAGAGTTTGAGTTAGGGCTAGTGTTAGGGCTCGGGTTAGGGTTAGGGTTTTGGCTAGGGTTAGGGTTAGGGTTAGGGTTCGGGTTCGGGCTAGGGCTAAGGTTAGGGTTAGGGTTAAAGCTATTGTTAGGGCTAGGGTTAGGGTTAAGTTTGGGGCTAGGTTAAGGGTTAGGGTTAGGGTTAGGGTTAGGCGTAGGTTTAGGATTAGGGTTCGGGTTAGGGTTCGGGCTAGGGTTAGTATTAAGGTTATTGTTAGGTTTAGGGTTAGGGTTAGGTTTAGGGTTAGTGTTAGGGTTCAGTCTAGGGTTAGGGTTAGGGTTAGGGTTAGGGTTCGGGCTAGGATTAGGGTTAGGGATAGGGTTAAGGTTAGGGTTAGGTTTAGGGTTAGGGTTAGGGTTGGGGCTAGGGTTAGGGTTAGGGTTAGGGTTAGGGTCAGTTTTAGGGTTCGGGCTAGGGTTAGTGTTAGGGTTTGAGTTAGGGCTAATGTTAGGCCTAGGTTTAGGATTAGGGTTAGGGTTAGGGTTCAGGCTAAGGTTAGTATTAACTTTAGGGTTAGGGTTAGGGTTAGGTTTAGGTTTAGGGTTAGGGTTCGGGCTAGGGTTAGGGTTAGGTTGAGGGTTAAGGTTAGGGTTAGGGATAGGGTTAAGGTTAGGGTTAGGTTTAGAGTTAGGGTTAGTGTTGGGGCTAGGTTTAGGGCTAGGGTTAGGGTTAGGGTTCGGGCTAGGGCTAGGGTTAGGGTTAGGGTTAGGGTAAGGGTTCGGGCTAGGGTTATGGTTAGGGTTAGGGTTAGGGTTAGGGCTAGGGCTTGTGTTAGTCTAGGGTGAGGGTTAGGGTTGAGGTTAGGGTTATAATTAGTGTTAGGGCTATGGCAAGGGTTAGAGTTAGGGCTACGGCTAGGGTTAGTGTTAGGGATAGAGCTTGAGTTACAGTTAGAGTTAGAGCTAGGTTTAGTGTTCTGTTATGGCTAGGATTTGGGTTAGAGTTAGGTTTAGGACAAGAACTAGTTACCGTCTAAGGGTTCAGATTAATATTAGGATTATGGTTTATTAACATTAGGAATTCACAATGAATGACCTTGAATCACTGGACAAGGGTGTATCAAACACTGAAATTTAACAATGATAGACAAGGGAAATATTTAGGAATGTGCTTTATACACTAGGAATACATGTTCAAAGACCTTTAGTATCTGAAGCACACAATTTAGTCACCGGGAAATCCTGTGGATGAGCTGAGAAGGGAGTGCGATACTGTCTACATTTTTGATTCCTTCAAAAGTGTTGGCGTTTTAGGGTTAAAGTTGGTTAAAAACTTAAGAATTCATTTTCATAGACCTGATATAACAGTATGAAAGTATTCAAAAAACCTTAAGAATCAAAATGATAGCTATTCTAGTTTTCAAGTTAGTAATAATTTATGTTTAAAGAACTGGTGTATATGGAACAAGGCTGTATAAACCCTTGGAATTTACAACGAATGAGCTTGAATGAATAGACAAAAGGAAATCAAACACTAAAATTCACAGTAAGAGTCTAGGGAAATATTTCAGAATGTGCTTCACATACTAGGAATATAGGTTAGAACAGCATTAAAGTTTGAAGGAAACTGTAGTCACTGGGAAATCCCGTTCAAACACAAGGGAACTGAGTTAGATACTCGTTAAATTTATACTTCAGTGAAATGAGTTGGCGTTTTTGACAAAAGCAGGGTTAGACATTCAAACATTCATTTTCATAGGACTCAGATACCTTAAAAAGTCATTTTCCTACAGCTAAAAATGACAGTTTATTGTTAGTGTAAAGGTTAGGGCTAGGGCTAGTGTTAGGGCTAGGGTTAGAGCTAGGGCTAGTGTTAGGGCTAGGGTTAGGATTATGGTTAGAGTTAGGATTAGGGTTAGGGTTAGGGTTAGGGTTAGGGTTAGGGTTAGTATTAGGGTTAGGGATCGGACTAGGGTTAGGATTATGGTTAGGGTTCGGGCTAGGGTTAGTGTTAGAGTTTGAGTTAGGGCTAGTGTCAGGGCTCGGGTTCGGGTTAGGGTTTTGGCTAGGGTTAGGGTTAGGGTTAGGGTTCGGGTTCGGGCTAGGGCTAAGGTTAGGGTTAGGGTTAAAGCTATTGTTAGGGCTAGGGTTAGGGTTAAGTTTGGGGCTAGGTTTAGGGTTAGGGTTAGGGTTAGGGTTAGGTTTAAGCGTAGGTTTAGGATTAGGGTTCGGGTTAGGGTTCGGGCTAGGGTTAGTATTAAGGTTATTGTTAGGTTTAGGGTTAGGGTTAGGTTTAGGGTTAGTGTTAGGGTTCAGTCTAGGGTTAGGGTTAGGGTTAGGGTTCGGGCTAGGATTAGGGTTAGGGATAGGGTTAAGGTTAGGGTTAGGTTTAGGGTTAGGGTTAGGGTTGGGGCTAGGGTTAGGGTTAGGGTTAGGGTTAGGGTCAGTTTTAGGGTTCGGGCTAGGGTTAGTGTTAGGTTGAGGGTTAAGGTTAGGGTTAGGGATAGGGTTAAGGTTAGGGTTAGGTTTAGAGTTAGGGTTAGTGTTGGGGCTAGGGGTAGGGCTAGGGTTAGGGTTAGGGTTCGGGCTAGGGCTAGGGTTAGGGTTAGGGTTAGGGTAAGGGTTCGGGCTAGGGTTAGGGTTAGGGTTAGGGTTAGGGCTAGGGCTTGTGTTAGTCTAGGGTGAGGGTTAGGGTTGAGGTTAGGGTTATAATTAGTGTTAGGGCTATGGCAAGGGTTAGAGTTAGGGCTACGGCTAGGGTTAGTGTTAGGGATAGAGCTTGAGTTACAGTTAGAGTTAGAGCTAGGTTTAGTGTTCTGTTATGGCTAGGATTTGGGTTAGAGTTAGGTTTAGGACAAGAACTAGTTACCGTCTAAGGGTTCAGATTAATATTAGGATTATGGTTTATTAACATTAGGAATTCACAATGAATGACCTTGAATCACTGGACAAGGGTGTATCAAACACTGAAATTTAACAATGATAGACAAGGGAAATATTTAGGAATGTGCTTTATACACTAGGAATACATGTTCAAAGACCTTTAGTATCTGAAGCACACAATTTAGTCACCGGGAAATCCTGTGGATGAGCTGAGAAGGGAGTGCGATACTGTCTACATTTTTGATTTCTTCAAAAGTGTTGGCGTTTTAGGGTTAAAGTTGGTTAAAAACTTAAGAATTCATTTTCATAGACCTGATATAACAGTATGAAAGTATTCAAAAAACCTTAAGAATCAAAATGATAGCTATTCTAGTTTTCAAGTTAGTAATAATTTATGTTTAAAGAACTGGTGTATATGGAACAAGGCTGTATAAACCCTTGGAATTTACAACGAATGAGCTTGAATGAATAGACAAAAGGAAATCAAACACTAAAATTCACAGTAAGAGTCTAGGGAAATATTTCAGAATGTGCTTCACATACTAGGAATATAGGTTAGAACAGCATTAAAGTTTGAAGGAAACTGTAGTCACTGGGAAATCCCGTTCAAACACAAGGGAACTGAGTAAGATACTCGTTAAATTTGTACTTCAGTGAAATGAGTTGGCGTTTTTGACAAAAGCAGGGTTAGACATTCAAACATTCATTTTCATAGGACTCAGATACCTTAAAAAGTCATTTTCCTACAGCTAAAAATGACAGTTTATTGTTAGTGTAAAGGTTAGGGCTAGGGCTAGTGTTAGGGCTAGGGTTAGAGCTAGGGCTAGTGTTAGGGCTAGGGTTAGGATTATGGTTAGAGTTAGGACTAGGGTTAGGGTTATGGTTAGGGTTCGGGCTAGGGTTAGTGTTAGAGTTTGAGTTAGGGCTAGTGTTAGGGCTCGGGTTCGGGTTAGGGTTTTGGCTAGGGTTAGGGTTAGGGTTAGGGTTCGGGTTCGGGGTAGGGCTAAGGTTATGATTAGGGTTAAAGCTATTGTTAGGGCTAGGGTTAGGGTTAAGTTTGGGGCTAGGTTTAGGGTTAGGGTTAGGGTTAGGGTTAGGGTTAGGGTTAGGGTTAGGGTTAGGGTTAGGCGTAGGTTTAGGATTAGGGTTCGGGTTAGGGTTCGGGCTAGGGTTAGTATTAAGGTTATTGTTAGGTTTAGGGTTAGGGTTAGGTTTAGGGTTAGTGTTAGGGTTCAGTCTAGGGTTAGGGTTAGGGTTAGGGTTAGGGTTCGGGCTAGGATTAGGGTTAGGGATAGGGTTAAGTTTAGGGTTAGGTTTAGGGTTAGGGTTAGGGTTGGGGCTAGGGTTAGGGTTAGGGTTAGGGTTAGGGTCAGTTTTAGGGTTCGGGCTAGGGTTAGTGTTAGGGTTTGTGTTAGGGCTAATGTTAGGCCTAGGTTTAGGATTAGGGTTAGGGTTAGGGTTCAGGCTAAGGTTAGTATTAACTTTAGGGTTAGGGTTAGGGTTAGGGTTAGGTTTAGGTTTAGGGTTAGGGTTCGGGCTAGGGTTAGGGTTAGGTTGAGGGTTAAGGTTAGGGTTAGGGATAGGGTTAAGGTTAGGGTTAGGTTTAGAGTTAGGGTTAGTGTTGGGGCTAGGGTTAGGGCTAGGGTTAGGGTTAGGGTTCGGGCTAGGGCTAGGGTTAGGGTTAGGGTTAGGGTAAGGGTTCGGGCTAGGGCTTGTGTTAGTCTAGGGTGAGGGTTAGGGTTGAGGTTAGGGTTATAATTAGTGTTAGGGCTATGGCAAGGGTTAGAGTTAGGGCTACGGCTAGGGTTAGTGTTAGGGATAGAGCTTGAGTTACAGTTAGAGTTAGAGCTAGGTTTAGTGTTCTGTTATGGCTAGGATTTGGGTTAGAGTTAGGTTTAGGACAAGAACTAGTTACCGTCTAAGGGTTCAGATTAATATTAGGATTATGGTTTATTAACATTAGGAATTCACAATGAATGACCTTGAATCACTGGATAAGGGTGTATCAAACACTGAAATTTAACAATGATAGACAAGGGAAATATTTAGGAATGTGCTTTATACACTAGGAATACATGTTCAAAGACCTTTAGTATCTGATGCACACAATTTAGTCACCGGGAAATCCTGTCGATGAGCTGAGAATGGAGTGCGATACTGTCTACATTTTTGATTCCTTCAAAAGTGTTGGCGTTTTAGGGTTAAAGTTGGTTAAAATCTTAAGAATTCATTTTCATAGACCTGATATAACAGTATGAAAGTATTCAAAAAACCTTAAGAATCAAAATGATAGCTATTCTAGTTTTCAAGTTAGTAATAATTTATGTTTAAAGAACTGGTGTATATGGAACAAGGCTGTATAAACCCTTGGAATTTACAACGAATGAGCTTGAATGAATAGACAAAAGGAAATCAAACACTAAAATTCACAGTAAGAGTCTAGGGAAATATTTCAGAATGTGCTTCACATACTAGGAATATAGGTTAGAACAGCATTAAAGTTTGAAGGAAACTGTAGTCACTGGGAAATCCCGTTCAAACACAAGGGAACTGAGTTAGATACTCGTTAAATTTGTACTTCAGTGAAATGAGTTGGCGTTTTTGACAAAAGCAGGGTTAGACATTCAAACATTCATTTTCATAGGACTCAGATACCTTAAAAAGTCATTTTCCTACAGCTAAAAATGACAGTTTATTGTTAGTGTAAAGGTTAGGGCTAGGGCTAGTGTTAGGGCTAGGGTTAGAGCTAGGGCTAGTGTTAGGGCTAGGGTTAGGATTATGGTTAGAGTTAGGGTTAGGGTTAGGGTTAGGGTTAGGGTTAGGGTTAGTATTAGGGTTAGGGATCGGACTAGGGTTAGGGTTAGGGTTTGGTTCGGGCTAGGGTTAGTGTCAGAGTTTGAGTTAGGGCTAGTGTTAGGGCTCGGGTTAGGGTTAGGGTTTTGGCTAGGGTTAGGGTTAGGGTTAGGGTTCGGGTTTGGGCTAGGGCTAAGGTTAGGGTTAGGGTTAAAGCTATTGTTAGGGCTAGGGTTAGGGTTAAGTTTGGGGCTAGGTTTAGGGTTAGGGTTAGGGTTAGGGTTAGGTTTAGGCGTAGGTTTAGGATTAGGGTTCGGGTTAGGGTTCGGGCTAGGGTTAGTATTAAGGTTATTGTTAGGTTTAGGGTTAGGGTTAGGTTTAGGGTTAGTGTTAGGGTTCAGTCTAGGGTTAGGGTTAGGGTTAGGGTTAGGGTTCGGGCTAGGATTAGGGTTAGGGATAGGGTTAAGGTTAGGGTTAGGTTTAGGGTTAGGGTTAGGGTTGGGGCTAGGGTTAGGGTTAGGGTTAGGGTTAGGGTCAGTTTTAGGGTTCGGGCTAGGGTTAGTGGTAGGGTTTGAGTTAGGGCTAATGTTAGGCCTAGGTTTAGGATTAGGGTTAGGGTTAGGGTTCAGGCTAAGGTTAGTATTAACTTTAGGGTTAGGGTTAGGGTTAGGTTTAGGTTTAGGGTTAGGGTTCGGGCTAGGGTTAGGGTTAGGTTGAGGGTTAAGGTTAGGGTTAGGGATAGGGTTAAGGTTAGGGTTAGGTTTAGAGTTAGGGTTAGTGTTGGGGCTAGGTTTAGGGCTAGGGTTAGGGTTAGGGTTCGGGCTAGGGCTAGGGTTAGGGTAAGGGTTCGGGCTAGGGTTAGGGTTAGGGTTAGGGTTAGGGTTAGGGCTAGGGCTTGTGTTAGTCTAGGGTGAGGGTTAGGGTTGAGGTTAGGGTTATAATTAGTGTTAGGGCTATGGCAAGGGTTAGAGTTAGGGCTACGGCTAGGGTTAGTGTTAGGGATAGAGCTTGAGTTATAGTTAGAGTTAGAGCTAGGTTTATTGTTCTGTTATGGCTAGGATTTGGGTTAGAGTTAGGTTTAGGACAAGAACTAGTTACCGTCTAAGGGTTCAGATTAATATTAGGATTATGGTTTATTAACATTAGGAATTCACAATGAAAGACCTTGAATCACTGGACAAGGGTGTATCAAACACTGAAATTTAACAATGATAGACAAGGGAAATATTTAGGAATGTGCTTTATACACTAGGAATACATGTTCAAAGACCTTTAGTATCTGAAGCACACAATTTAGTCACCGGGAAATCCTGTGGATGAGCTGAGAAGGGAGTGCGATACTGTCTACATTTTTGATTCCTTCAAAAGTGTTGGCGTTTTAGGGTTAAAGTTGGTTAAAAACTTAAGAATTCATTTTCATAGACCTGATATAACAGTATGAAAGTATTCAAAAAACCTTAAGAATCAAAATGATAGCTATTCTAGTTTTCAAGTTAGTAATAATTTATGTTTAAAGAACTGGTGTATATGGAACAAGGCTGTATAAACCCTTGGAATTTACAACGAATGAGCTTGAATGAATAGACAAAAGGAAATCAAACACTAAAATTCACAGTAAGAGTCTAGGGAAATATTTCAGAATGTGCTTCACATACTAGGAATATAGGTTAGAACAGCATTAAAGTTTGAAGGAAACTGTAGTCACTGGGAAATCCCGTTCAAACACAAGGGAACTGAGTTAGATACTCGTTAAATTTATACTTCAGTGAAATGAGTTGGCGTTTTTGAGAAAAGCAGGGTTAGACATTCAAACATTCATTTTCATAGGACTCAGATACCTTAAAAAGTCATTTTCCTACAGCTAAAAATGACAGTTTATTGTTAGTGTAAAGGTTAGGGCTAGGGCTAGTGTTAGGGCTAGGGTTAGAGCTAGGGCTAGTGTTAGGGCTAGGGTTAGGATTATGGTTAGAGTTAGGATTAGGGTTAGGGTTAGGGTTAGGGTTAGTATTAGGGTTAGGGATCGGACTAGGGTAGGGTTATGGTTAGGGTTCGGGCTAGGGTTAGTGTTAGAGTTTGAGTTAGGGCTAGTGTTAGGGCTCGGGTTCGGGTTAGGGTTTTGGCTAGGGTTAGGGTTAGGGTTAGGGTTCGGGTTCGGGCTAGGGCTAAGGTTAGGGTTAGGGTTAAAGCTATTGTTAGGGCTAGGGTTAGGGTTAAGGTTGGGGCTAGGTTTAGGGTTAGGGTTAGGGTTAGGGTTAGGTTTAGGCGTAAGTTTAGGATTAGGGTTCGGGTTAGGGTTCGGGCTAGGGTTAGTATTAAGGTTATTGTTAGGTTTAGGGTTAGGGTTAGGTTTAGGGTTAGTGTTAGGGTTCAGTCTAGGGTTAGGGTTAGGGTTAGGGTTAGGGTTCGGGCTAGGATTAGGGTTAGGGATAGGGTTAAGGTTAGGGTTAGGTTTAGGGTTAGGGTTAGGGTTGGGGCTAGGGTTAGGGTTAGGGTTAGGGTTAGGGTCAGTTTTAGGGTTCGGGCTAGGGTTAGTGTTAGGGTTTGAGTTAGGGCTAATGTTAGGCCTAGGTTTAGGATTAGGTTGTAGGGTTAGGGTTCAGGCTAAGGTTAGTATTAACTTTAGGGTTAGGGTTAGGGTTAGGGTTAGGTTTAGGTTTAGGGTTAGGGTTCGGGCTAGGGTTAGGGTTAGGTTGAGGGTTAAGGTTAGGGTTAGGGATAGGGTTAAGGTTAGGGTTAGGTTTAGAGTTAGGGTTAGTGTTGGGGCTAGGTTTAGGGCTAGGGTTAGGGTTAGGGTTCGGGCTAGGGCTAGGGTTAGGGTTAGGGTTAGGGTAAGGGTTCGGGCTAGGGTTAGGGTTAGGGTTAGGGTTAGGGTTAGGGCTAGGGCTAGGGCTTGTGTTAGTCTAGGGTGAGGGTTAGGGTTGAGGTTAGGGTTATAATTAGTGTTAGGGCTGTGGCAAGGGTTAGAGTTAGGGCTACGGCTAGGGTTAGTGTTAGGGATAGAGCTTGAGTTACAGTTAGAGTTAGAGCTAGGTTTAGTGTTCTGTTATGGCTAGGATTTGGGTTAGAGTTAGGTTTAGGACAAGAACTAGTTACCGTCTAAAGGTTCAGATTAATATTAGGATTATGGTTGATTAACATTAGGAATTCACAATGAATGACCTTGAATCACTGGACAAGGGTGTATCAAACACTGAAATTTAACAATGATAGACAAGGGAAATATTTAGGAATGTGCTTTATACACTAGGAATACATGTTCAAAGACCTTTAGTATCTGAAGCACACAATTTAGTCACCAGGAAATCCTGTGGATGAGCTGAGAAGGGAGTGCGATACTGTCTACATTTTTGATTCCTTCAAAAGTGTTGGCGTTTTAGGGTTAAAGTTGGTTAAAAACTTAAGAATTCATTTTCATAGACCTGATATAACAGTATGAAAGTATTCAAAAAACCTTAAGAATCAAAATGATAGCTATTCTAGTTTTCAAGTTAGTAATAATTTATGTTTAAAGAACTGGTGTATATGGAACAAGGCTGTATAAACCCTTGGAATTTACAACGAATGAGCTTGAATGAATAGACAAAAGGAAATCAAACACTAAAATTCACAGTAAGAGTCTAGGGAAATATTTCAGAATGTGCTTCACATACTAGGAATATAGGTTAGAACAGCATTAAAGTTTGAAGGAAACTGTAGTCACTGGGAAATCCCGTTCAAACACAAGGGAACTGAGTTAGATACTCGTTAAATTTGTACTTCAGTGAAATGAGTTGGCGTTTTTGACAAAAGCAGGGTTAGACATTCAAACATTCATTTTCATAGGACTCAGATACCTTAAAAAGTCATTTTCCTACAGCTAAAAATGACAGTTTATTGTTAGTGTAAAGGTTAGGGCTAGGGCTAGTGTTAGGGCTAGGGTTAGAGCTAGGGCTAGTGTTAGGGCTAGGGTTAGGATTATGGTTAGAGTTAGGATTAGGGTTAGGGTTAGGTTTAGGGTTAGGGTTAGGGTTAGTATTAGGGTTAGGGATCGGACTAGGGTTAGGGTTATGGTTAGGGTTCGGGCTAGGGTTAGTGTTAGAGTTTGAGTTAGGGCTAGTGTTAGGGCTCGGGTTAGGGTTAGGGTTTTGGCTAGGGTTAGGGTTAGGGTTAGGGTTCGGGTTCGGGCTAGGGCTAAGGTTAGGGTTAGGGTTAAAGCTATTGTTAGGGCTAGGGTTAGGGTTAAGTTTGGGGCTAGGTTAAGGGTTAGGGTTAGGGTTAGGGTTAGGCGTAGGTTTAGGATTAGGGTTCGGGTTAGGGTTCGGGCTAGGGTTAGTATTAAGGTTATTGTTAGGTTTAGGGTTAGGGTTAGGTTTAGGGTTAGTGTTAGGGTTCAGTCTAGGGTTAGGGTTAGGGTTAGGGTTAGGGTTCGGGCTAGGATTAGGGTTAGGGATAGGGTTAAGGTTAGGGTTAGGTTTAGGGTTAGGGTTAGGGTTGGGGCTAGGGTTAGGGTTAGGGTTAGGGTTAGGGTCAGTTTTAGGGTTCGGGCTAGGGTTAGTGTTAGGGTTTGAGTTAGGGCTAATGTTAGGCCTAGGTTTAGGATTAGGGTTAGGGTTAGGGTTCAGGCTAAGGTTAGTATTAACTTTAGGGTTAGGGTTAGGGTTAGGTTTAGGTTTAGGGTTAGGGTTCGGGCTAGGGTTAGGGTTAGGTTGAGGGTTAAGGTTAGGGTTAGGGATAGGGTTAAGGTTAGGGTTAGGTTTAGAGTTAGGGTTAGTGTTGGGGCTAGGTTTAGGGCTAGGGTTAGGGTTAGGGTTCGGGCTAGGGCTAGGGTTAGGGTTAGGGTTAGGGTAAGGGTTCGGGCTAGGGTTATGGTTAGGGTTAGGGTTAGGGTTAGGGCTAGGGCTTGTGTTAGTCTAGGGTGAGGGTTAGGGTTGAGGTTAGGGTTATAATTAGTGTTAGGGCTATGGCAAGGGTTAGAGTTAGGGCTACGGCTAGGGTTAGTGTTAGGGATAGAGCTTGAGTTACAGTTAGAGTTAGAGCTAGGTTTAGTGTTCTGTTATGGCTAGGATTTGGGTTAGAGTTAGGTTTAGGACAAGAACTAGTTACCGTCTAAGGGTTCAGATTAATATTAGGATTATGGTTTATTAACATTAGGAATTCACAATGAATGACCTTGAATCACTGGACAAGGGTGTATCAAACACTGAAATTTAACAATGATAGACAAGGGAAATATTTAGGAATGTGCTTTATACACTAGGAATACATGTTCAAAGACCTTTAGTATCTGAAGCACACAATTTAGTCACCGGGAAATCCTGTGGATGAGCTGAGAAGGGAGTGCGATACTGTCTACATTTTTGATTCCTTCAAAAGTGTTGGCGTTTTAGGGTTAAAGTTGGTTAAAAACTTAAGAATTCATTTTCATAGACCTGATATAACAGTATGAAAGTATTCAAAAAACCTTAAGAATCAAAATGATAGCTATTCTAGTTTTCAAGTTAGTAATAATTTATGTTTAAAGAACTGGTGTATATGGAACAAGGCTGTATAAACCCTTGGAATTTACAACGAATGAGCTTGAATGAATAGACAAAAGGAAATCAAACACTAAAATTCACAGTAAGAGTCTAGGGAAATATTTCAGAATGTGCTTCACATACTAGGAATATAGGTTAGAACAGCATTAAAGTTTGAAGGAAACTGTAGTCACTGGGAAATCCCGTTCAAACACAAGGGAACTGAGTTAGATACTCGTTAAATTTATACTTCAGTGAAATGAGTTGGCGTTTTTGACAAAAGCAGGGTTAGACATTCAAACATTCATTTTCATAGGACTCAGATACCTTAAAAAGTCATTTTCCTACAGCTAAAAATGACAGTTTATTGTTAGTGTAAAGGTTAGGGCTAGGGCTAGTGTTAGGGCTAGGGTTAGAGCTAGGGCTAGTGTTAGGGCTAGGGTTAGGATTATGGTTAGAGTTAGGATTAGGGTTAGGGTTAGGGTTAGGGTTAGGGTTAGGGTTAGTATTAGGGTTAGGGATCGGACTAGGGTTAGGATTATGGTTAGGGTTCGGGCTAGGGTTAGTGTTAGAGTTTGAGTTAGGGCTAGTGTCAGGGCTCGGGTTCGGGTTAGGGTTTTGGCTAGGGTTAGGGTTAGGGTTAGGGTTCGGGTTCGGGCTAGGGCTAAGGTTAGGGTTAGGGTTAAAGCTATTGTTAGGGCTAGGGTTAGGGTTAAGTTTGGGGCTAGGTTTAGGGTTAGGGTTAGGGTTAGGGTTAGGTTTAAGCGTAGGTTTAGGATTAGGGTTCGGGTTAGGGTTCGGGCTAGGGTTAGTATTAAGGTTATTGTTAGGTTTAGGGTTAGGGTTAGGTTTAGGGTTAGTGTTAGGGTTCAGTCTAGGGTTAGGGTTAGGGTTAGGGTTCGGGCTAGGATTAGGGTTAGGGATAGGGTTAAGGTTAGGGTTAGGTTTAGGGTTAGGGTTAGGGTTGGGGCTAGGGTTAGGGTTAGGGTTAGGGTTAGGGTCAGTTTTAGGGTTCGGGCTAGGGTTAGTGTTAGGTTGAGGGTTAAGGTTAGGGTTAGGGATAGGGTTAAGGTTAGGGTTAGGTTTAGAGTTAGGGTTAGTGTTGGGGCTAGGGGTAGGGCTAGGGTTAGGGTTAGGGTTCGGGCTAGGGCTAGGGTTAGGGTTAGGGTTAGGGTAAGGGTTCGGGCTAGGGTTAGGGTTAGGGTTAGGGTTAGGGCTAGGGCTTGTGTTAGTCTAGGGTGAGGGTTAGGGTTGAGGTTAGGGTTATAATTAGTGTTAGGGCTATGGCAAGGGTTAGAGTTAGGGCTACGGCTAGGGTTAGTGTTAGGGATAGAGCTTGAGTTACAGTTAGAGTTAGAGCTAGGTTTAGTGTTCTGTTATGGCTAGGATTTGGGTTAGAGTTAGGTTTAGGACAAGAACTAGTTACCGTCTAAGGGTTCAGATTAATATTAGGATTATGGTTTATTAACATTAGGAATTCACAATGAATGACCTTGAATCACTGGACAAGGGTGTATCAAACACTGAAATTTAACAATGATAGACAAGGGAAATATTTAGGAATGTGCTTTATACACTAGGAATACATGTTCAAAGACCTTTAGTATCTGAAGCACACAATTTAGTCACCGGGAAATCCTGTGGATGAGCTGAGAAGGGAGTGCGATACTGTCTACATTTTTGATTCCTTCAAAAGTGTTGGCGTTTTAGGGTTAAAGTTGGTTAAAAACTTAAGAATTCATTTTCATAGACCTGATATAACAGTATGAAAGTATTCAAAAAACCTTAAGAATCAAAATGATAGCTATTCTAGTTTTCAAGTTAGTAATAATTTATGTTTAAAGAACTGGTGTATATGGAACAAGGCTGTATAAACCCTTGGAATTTACAACGAATGAGCTTGAATGAATAGACAAAAGGAAATCAAACACTAAAATTCACAGTAAGAGTCTAGGGAAATATTTCAGAATGTGCTTCACATACTAGGAATATAGGTTAGAACAGCATTAAAGTTTGAAGGAAACTGTAGTCACTGGGAAATCCCGTTCAAACACAAGGGAACTGAGTAAGATACTCGTTAAATTTGTACTTCAGTGAAATGAGTTGGCGTTTTTGACAAAAGCAGGGTTAGACATTCAAACATTCATTTTCATAGGACTCAGATACCTTAAAAAGTCATTTTCCTACAGCTAAAAATGACAGTTTATTGTTAGTGTAAAGGTTAGGGCTAGGGCTAGTGTTAGGGCTAGGGTTAGAGCTAGGGCTAGTGTTAGGGCTAGGGTTAGGATTATGGTTAGAGTTAGGGTTAGGGTTAGGGTTAGGGTTAGGGTTAGGGTTGGTATTAGGGTTAGGGATCGGACTAGGGTTAGGGTTTGGGTTGGGTTCGGGCTAGGGTTAGTGTCAGAGTTTGAGTTAGGGCTAGTGTTAGGGTTCGGGTTCGGGTTAGGGTTTTGGCTAGGGTTAGGGTTAGGGTTAGGGTTCGGGTTTGGGCTAGGGCTAAGGTTAGGGTTAGGGTTAAAGCTATTGTTAGGGCTAGGGTTAGGGTTAAGTTTGGGGCTAGGTTTAGGGTTAGGGTTAGGGTTAGGGTTAGGTTTAGGCGTAGGTTTAGGATTAGGGTTCGGGTTAGGGTTCGGGCTAGGGTTAGTATTAAGGTTATTGTTAGGTTTAGGGTTAGGGTTAGGTTAAGGGTTAAGGTTAGGGTTAGGGTTAGGGTTAAGGTTAGGGTTAGGTTTAGAGTTAGGGTTAGTGTTGGGGCTAGGTTTAGGGCTAGGGTTAGGGTTAGGATTCGGGCTAGGGCTAGGGTTAGGGTTAGGGTTAGGGTAAGGGTTAGGGCTAGGGCTTGTGTTAGACTAGGGTGAGGGTTAGGGTTGAGGTTAGGGTTATAATTAGTGTTAGGGCTATGGCAAGGGTTAGAGTTAGGGCTACAGCTAGGGTTAGTGTTAGGGATAGAGCTTGAGTTACAGTTAGAGTTAGGGTTAGGGTTAGGGTTCTGTTATGGCTAGGATTTGGGTTAGAGTTAGGTTTAGGACAAGAACTAGTTACCGTCTAAGGGTTCAGATTAAAATTAGGATTATGGTTTATTAACATTAGGAATTCACAATGAATGACCTTGAATCACTGGACAAGGGTGTATCAAACACTGAAATTTAACAATGATAGACAAGGGAAATATTTAGGAATGTGCTTTATACACTAGGAATACATGTTCAAAGACCTTTAGTATCTGAAGCACACAATTTAGTCCCCGGAAATCCTGTCGATGAGATGAGAAGGGAGTGCGATACTGTCTACATTTTTGATTCCTTCAAAAGTGTTGGCGTTTTAGGGTTAAAGTTGGTTAAAAACTTAAGAATTCATTTTCATAGACCTGATATAACAGTATGAAAGTATTCAAAAAACCTTAAGAATCAAAATGATAGCTATTCTAGTTTTCAAGTTAGTAATAATTTATGTTTAAAGAACTGGTGTATATGGAACAAGGCTGTATAAACCCTTGGAATTTACAACGAATGAGCTTGAATGAATAGACAAAAGGAAATCAAACACTAAAATTCACAGTAAGAGTCTAGGGAAATATTTCAGAATGTGCTTCACATACTAGGAATATAGGTTAGAACAGCATTAAAGTTTGAAGGAAACTGTAGTCACTGGGAAATCCCGTTCAAACACAAGGGAACTGAGTTAGATACTCGTTAAATTTATACTTCAGTGAAATGAGTTGGCGTTTTTGACAAAAGCAGGGTTAGACATTCAAACATTCATTTTCATAGGACTCAGATACCTTAAAAAGTCATTTTCCTACAGCTAAAAATGACAGTTTATTGTTAGTGTAAAGGTTAGGGCTAGGGCTAGTGTTAGGGCTAGGGTTAGAGCTAGGGCTAGTGTTAGGGCTAGGGTTAGGATTATGGTTAGAGTTAGGATTAGGGTTAGGGTTAAGGTTAGGGTTAGTATTAGGGTTAGGGATTGGACTAGGGTTAGGGTTATGGTTAGGGTTCGGGCTAGGGTTAGTGTTAGAGTTTGAGTTAGGGCTAGTGTTAGGGCTCGGGTTCGGGTTAGGGTTTTGGCTAGGGTTAGGGTTAGGGTTAGGGTTCGGGTTCGGGCTAGGGCTAAGGTTAGGATTAGGGTTAAAGCTATTGTTAGGGCTAGGGTTAGGGTTAAGTTTGGGGCTAGGTTTAGGGTTAGGGTTAGGGTTAGGGTTAGGGTTAGGGTTAGGGTTAGGGTTAGGGTTAGGCGTAGGTTTAGGATTAGGGTTCGGGTTAGGGTTTGGGCTAGGGTTAGTATTAAGGTTATTGTTAGGTTTAGGGTTAGGGTTAGGTTTAGGGTTAGTGTTAGGGTTCAGTCTAGGGTTAGGGTTAGGGTTAGGGTTAGGGTTCGGGCTAGGATTAGGGTTAGGGATAGGGTTAAGGTTAGGGTTAGGTTTAGGGTTAGGGTTAGGGTTGGGGCTAGGGTTAGGGTTAGGGTTAGGGTTAGGGTCAGTTTTAGGGTTCGGGCTAGGGTTAGTGTTAGGGTTTGAGTTAGGGCTAATGTTAGGCCTAGGTTTAGGATTAGGGTTAGGGTTAGGGTTCAGGCTAAGGTTAGTATTAACTTTAGGGATAGGGTTAGGGTTAGGGTTAGGTTTAGGTTTAGGGTTATGGTTCGGGCTAGGGTTAGGGTTAGGTTGAGGGTTAAGGTTAGGGTTAGGGATAGGGTTAAGGTTAGGGTTAGGTTTAGAGTTAGGGTTAGTGTTGGGGCTAGGGTTAGGGCTAGGGTTAGGGTTAGGGTTCAGGCTAGGGCTAGGGTTAGGGTTAGGGTTAGGGTAAGGGTTCGGGCTAGGGTTAGGGTTAGGGTTAGGGTTAGGGTTAGGGCTAGGGCTTGTGTTAGTCTAGGGTGAGGGTTAGGGTTGAGGTTAGGGTTATAATTAGTGTTAGGGCTATGGCAAGGGTTAGAGTTAGGGCTACGGCTAGGGTTAGTGTTAGGGATAGAGCTTGAGTTACAGTTAGAGTTAGAGCTAGGTTTAGTGTTCTGTTATGGCTAGGATTTGGGTTAGAGTTAGGTTTAGGACAAGAACTAGTTACCGTCTAAGGGTTCAGATTAATATTAGGATTATGGTTTATTAACATTAGGATATTCACAATGAATGACCTTGAATCACTGGATAAGGGTGTATCAAACACTGAAATTTAACAATGATAGACAAGGAAAATATTTAGGAATGTGCTTTATACACTAGGAATACATGTTCAAAGACCTTTAGTATCTGAAGCACACAATTTAGTCACCGGGAAATCCTGTCGATGAGCTGAGAATGGAGTGCGATACTGTCTACATTTTTGATTCCTTCAAAAGTGTTGGCGTTTTAGGGTTAAAGTTGGTTAAAAACTTAAGAATTCATTTTCATAGACCTGATATAACAGTATGAAAGTATTCAAAAAACCTTAAGAATCAAAATGATAGCTATTCTAGGTTTCAAGTTAGTAATAATTTATGTTTAAAGAACTGGTGTATATGGAACAAGGCTGTATAAACCCTTGGAATTTACAACGAATGAGCTTGAATGAATAGACAAAAGGAAATCAAACACTAAAATTCACAGTAAGAGTCTAGGGAAATATTTCAGAATGTGCTTCACATACTAGGAATATAGGTTAGAACAGCATTAAAGTTTGAAGGAAACTGTAGTCACTGGGAAATCCCTTTCAAACACAAGGGAACTGAGTTAGATACTCATTAAATTTGTACTTCAGTGAAATGAGTTGGCGTTTTTGACAAAAGCAGGGTTAGACATTCAAACATTCATTTTCATAGGACTCAGATACCTTAAAAAGTCATTTTCCTACAGCTAAAAATGACAGTTTATTGTTAGTGTAAAGGTTAGGGCTAGGGCTAGTGTTAGGGCTAGGGTTAGAGCTAGGGCTAGTGTTAGGGCTAGGGTTAGGATTATGGTTAGAGTTAGGATTAGGGTTAGGGTTAGGGTTAGGGTTAGGGTTAGGGTTAGTATTAGGGTTAGGGATCGGACTAGGGTTAGGGTTAGGGTATGGTTCGGGCTAGGGTTAGTGTCAGAGTTTGAGTTAGGGCTAGTGTTAGGGCTCGGGTTCGGGTTAGGGTTTTGGCTAGGGTTAGGGTTAGGGTTAGGGTTCGGGTTCGGGCTAGGGCTAAGGTTAGGGTTAGGGTTAAAGCTATTGTTAGGGCTAGGGTTAGGGTTAAGTTTGGGGCTAGGTTTAGGGTTAGGGTTAGGGTTAGGGTTAGGTTTAGGCGTAGGTTTAGGATTAGGGTTCGGGTTAGGGTTCGGGCTAGGGTTAGTATTAAGGTTATTGTTAGGTTTAGGGTTAGGGTTAGGTTTAGGGTTAGTGTTAGGGTTCAGTCTAGGGTTAGGGTTAGGGTTAGGGTTAGGGTTCGGGCTAGGATTAGGGTTAGGGATAGGGTTAAGGTTAGGGTTAGGTTTAGGGTTAGGGTTAGGGTTGGGGCTAGGGTTAGGGTTAGGGTTAGGGTTAGGGTCAGTTTTAGGGTTCGGGCTAGGGTTAGTGTTAGGGTTTGAGTTAGGGCTAATGTTAGGCCTAGGTTTAGGATTAGGGTTAGGGTTAGGGTTCAGGCTAAGGTTAGTATTAACTTTAGGGTTAGGGTTAGGGTTAGGTTTAGGTTTAGGGTTAGGGTTCGGGCTAGGGTTAGGGTTAGGTTGAGGGTTAAGGTTAGGGTTAGGGATAGGGTTAAGGTTAGGGTTAGGTTTAGAGTTAGGGTTAGTGTTGGGGCTAGGTTTAGGGCTAGGGTTAGGGTTAGGGTTCGGGCTAGGGCTAGGGTTAGGGTTAGGGTTAGGGTAAGGGTTCGGGCTAGGGTTAGGGTTAGGGTTAGGGTTAGGGTTAGGGCTAGGGCTTGTGTTAGTCTAGGGTGAGGGTTAGGGTTGAGGTTAGGGTTATAATTAGTGTTAGGGCTATGGCAAGGGTTAGAGTTAGGGCTACGGCTAGGGTTAGTGTTAGGGATAGAGCTTGAGTTACAGTTAGAGTTAGAGCTAGGTTTAGTGTTCTGTTATGGCTAGGATTTGGGTTAGAGTTAGGTTTAGGACAAGAACTAGTTACCGTCTAAGGGTTCAGATTAATATTAGGATTATGGTTGATTAACATTAGGAATTCACAATGAATGACCTTGAATCACTGGACAAGGGTGTATCAAACACTGAAATTTAACAATGATAGACAAGGGAAATATTTAGGAATGTGCTTTATACACTAGGAATACATGTTCAAAGACCTTTAGTATCTGAAGCACACAATTTAGTCCCCGGAAATCCTGTCGATGAGATGAGAAGGGAGTGCGATACTGTCTACATTTTTGATTCCTTCAAAAGTGTTGGCGTTTTAGGGTTAAAGTTGGTTAAAAACTTAAGAATTCATTTTCATAGACCTGATATAACAGTATGAAAGTATTCAAAAAACCTTAAGAATCAAAATGATAGCTATTCTAGTTTTCAAGTTAGTAATAATTTATGTTTAAAGAACTGGTGTATATGGAACAAGGCTGTATAAACCCTTGGAATTTACAACGAATGAGCTTGAATGAATAGACAAAAGGAAATCAAACACTAAAATTCACAGTAAGAGTCTAGGGAAATATTTCAGAATGTGCTTCACATACTAGGAATATAGGTTAGAACAGCATTAAAGTTTGAAGGAAACTGTAGTCACTGGGAAATCCCGTTCAAACACAAGGGAACTGAGTTAGATACTCGTTAAATTTATACTTCAGTGAAATGAGTTGGCGTTTTTGACAAAAGCAGGGTTAGACATTCAAACATTCATTTTCATAGGACTCAGATACCTTAAAAAGTCATTTTCCTACAGCTAAAAATGACAGTTTATTGTTAGTGTAAAGGTTAGGGCTAGGGCTAGTGTTAGGGCTAGGGTTAGAGCTAGGGCTAGTGTTAGGGCTAGGGTTAGGATTATGGTTAGAGTTAGGATTAGGGTTAGGGTTAGGGTTAGGGTTAGTATTAGGGTTAGGGATCGGACTAGGGTAGGGTTATGGTTAGGGTTCGGGCTAGGGTTAGTGTTAGAGTTTGAGTTAGGGCTAGTGTTAGGGCTCGGGTTCGGGTTAGGGTTTTGGCTAGGGTTAGGGTTAGGGTTAGGGTTCGGGTTCGGGCTAGGGCTAAGGTTAGGGTTAGGGTTAAAGCTATTGTTAGGGCTAGGGTTAGGGTTAAGTTTGGGGCTAGGTTTAGGGTTAGGGTTAGGGTTAGGGTTAGGTTTAGGCGTAGGTTTAGGATTAGGGTTCGGGTTAGGGTTCGGGCTAGGGTTAGTATTAAGGTTATTGTTAGGTTTAGGGTTAGGGTTAGGTTTAGGGTTAGTGTTAGGGTTCAGTCTAGGGTTAGGGTTAGGGTTAGGGTTAGGGTTCGGGCTAGGATTAGGGTTAGGGATAGGGTTAAGGTTAGGGTTAGGTTTAGGGTTAGGGTTAGGGTTGGGGCTAGGGTTAGGGTTAGGGTTAGGGTTAGGGTCAGTTTTAGGGTTCGGGCTAGGGTTAGTGTTAGGGTTTGAGTTAGGGCTAATGTTAGGCCTAGGTTTAGGATTAGGGTTAGGGTTAGGGTTCAGGCTAAGGTTAGTATTAACTTTAGGGTTAGGGTTAGGGTTAGGTTTAGGTTTAGGGTTAGGGTTCGGGCTAGGGTTAGGGTTAGGTTGAGGGTTAAGGTTAGGGTTAGGGATAGGGTTAAGGTTAGGGTTAGGTTTAGAGTTAGGGTTAGTGTTGGGGCTAGGTTTAGGGCTAGGGTTAGGGTTAGGGTTCGGGCTAGGGCTAGGGTTAGGGTTAGGGTTAGGGTAAGGGTTCGGGCTAGGGTTAGGGTTAGGGTTAGGGTTAGGGTTAGGGCTAGGGCTTGTGTTAGTCTAGGGTGAGGGTTAGGGTTGAGGTTAGGGTTATAATTAGTGTTAGGGCTATGGCAAGGGTTAGAGTTAGGGCTACGGCTAGGGTTAGTGTTAGGGATAGAGCTTGAGTTACAGTTAGAGTTAGAGCTAGGTTTAGTGTTCTGTTATGGCTAGGATTTGGGTTAGAGTTAGGTTTAGGACAAGAACTAGTTACCGTCTAAGGGTTCAGATTAATATTAGGATTATGGTTTATTAACATTAGGAATTCACAATGAATGACCTTGAATCACTGGACAAGGGTGTATCAAACACTGAAATTTAACAATGATAGACAAGGGAAATATTTAGGAATGTGCTTTATACACTAGGAATACATGTTCAAAGACCTTTAGTATCTGAAGCACACAATTTAGTCACCGGGAAATCCTGTGGATGAGCTGAGAAGGGAGTGCGATACTGTCTACATTTTTGATTCCTTCAAAAGTGTTGGCGTTTTAGGGTTAAAGTTGGTTAAAAACTTTTAAAAACTTAAGAATTCATTTTCATAGACCTGATATAACAGTATGAAAGTATTCAAAAAACCTTAAGAATCAAAATGATAGCTATTCTAGTTTTCAAGTTAGTAATAATTTATGTTTAAAGAACTGGTGTATATGGAACAAGGCTGTATAAACCCTTGGAATTTACAACGAATGAGCTTGAATGAATAGACAAAAGGAAATCAAACACTAAAATTCACAGTAAGAGTCTAGGGAAATATTTCAGAATGTGCTTCACATACTAGGAATATAGGTTAGAACAGCATTAAAGTTTGAAGGAAACTGTAGTCACTGGGAAATCCCGTTCAAACACAAGGGAACTGAGTTAGATACTCGTTAAATTTATACTTCAGTGAAATGAGTTGGCGTTTTTGACAAAAGCAGGGTTAGACATTCAAACATTCATTTTCATAGGACTCAGATACCTTAAAAAGTCATTTTCCTACAGCTAAAAATGACAGTTTATTGTTAGTGTAAAGGTTAGGGCTAGGGCTAGTGTTAGGGCTAGGGTTAGAGCTAGGGCTAGTGTTAGGGCTAGGGTTAGGATTATGGTTAGAGTTAGGATTAGGGTTAGGGTTAGGGTTAGGGTTAGTATTAGGGTTAGGGATCGGACTAGGGTAGGGTTATGGTTAGGGTTCGGGCTAGGGTTAGTGTTAGAGTTTGAGTTAGGGCTAGTGTTAGGGCTCGGGTTCGGGTTAGGGTTTTGGCTAGGGTTAGGGTTAGGGTTAGGGTTCGGGTTCGGGCTAGGGCTAAGGTTAGGGTTAGGGTTAAAGCTATTGTTAGGGCTAGGGTTAGGGTTAAGGTTGGGGCTAGGTTTAGGGTTAGGGTTAGGGTTAGGGTTAGGTTTAGGCGTAGGTTTAGGATTAGGGTTCGGGTTAGGGTTCGGGCTAGGGTTAGTATTAAGGTTATTGTTAGGTTTAGGGTTAGGGTTAGGTTTAGGGTTAGTGTTAGGGTTCAGTCTAGGGTTAGGGTTAGGGTTAGGGTTAGGGTTCGGGCTAGGATTAGGGTTAGGGATAGGGTTAAGGTTAGGGTTAGGTTTAGGGTTAGGGTTAGGGTTGGGGCTAGGGTTAGGGTTAGGGTTAGGGTTAGGGTCAGTTTTAGGGTTCGGGCTAGGGTTAGTGTTAGGGTTTGAGTTAGGGCTAATGTTAGGCCTAGGTTTAGGATTAGGGTTAGGGTTAGGGTTCAGGCTAAGGTTAGTATTAACTTTAGGGTTAGGGTTAGGGTTAGGGTTAGGTTTAGGTTTAGGGTTAGGGTTCGGGCTAGGGTTAGGGTTAGGTTGAGGGTTAAGGTTAGGGTTAGGGATAGGGTTAAGGTTAGGGTTAGGTTTAGAGTTAGGGTTAGTGTTGGGGCTAGGGTTAGGGCTAGGGTTAGGGTTAGGGTTCGGGCTAGGGCTAGGGTTAGGGTTAGGGTTAGGGTAAGGGTTCGGGCTAGGGTTAGGGTTAGGGTTAGGGTTAGGGTTAGGGTTAGGGCTAGGGCTTGTGTTAGTCTAGGGTGAGGGTTAGGGTTGAGGTTAGGGTTATAATTAGTGTTAGGGCTATGGCAAGGGTTAGAGTTAGGGCTACGGCTAGGGTTAGTGTTAGGGATAGAGCTTGAGTTACAGTTAGAGTTAGAGCTAGGTTTATTGTTCTGTTATGGCTAGGATTTGGGTTAGAGTTAGGTTTAGGACAAGAACTAGTTACCGTCTAAGGGTTCAGATTAATATTAGGATTATGGTTTATTAACATTAGGAATTCACAATGAATGACCTTGAATCACTGGACAAGGGTGTATCAAACACTGAAATTTAACAATGATAGACAAGGGAAATATTTAGGAATGTGCTTTATACACTAGGAATACATGTTCAAAGACCTTTAGTATCTGAAGCACACAATTTAGTCCCCGGAAATCCTGTCGATGAGATGAGAAGGGAGTGCGATACTGTCTACATTTTTGATTCCTTCAAAAGTGTTGGCGTTTTAGGGTTAAAGTTGGTTAAAAACTTAAGAATTCATTTTCATAGACCTGATATAACAGTATGAAAGTATTCAAAAAACCTTAAGAATCAAAATGATAGCTATTCTAGTTTTCAAGTTAGTAATAATTTATGTTTAAAGAACTGGTGTATATGGAACAAGGCTGTATAAACCCTTGGAATTTACAACGAATGAGCTTGAATGAATAGACAAAAGGAAATCAAACACTAAAATTCACAGTAAGAGTCTAGGGAAATATTTCAGAATGTGCTTCACATACTAGGAATATAGGTTAGAACAGCATTAAAGTTTGAAGGAAACTGTAGTCACTGGGAAATCCCGTTCAAACACAAGGGAACTGAGTTAGATACTCGTTAAATTTATACTTCAGTGAAATGAGTTGGCGTTTTTGACAAAAGCAGGGTTAGACATTCAAACATTCATTTTCATAGGACTCAGATACCTTAAAAAGTCATTTTCCTACAGCTAAAAATGACAGTTTATTGTTAGTGTAAAGGTTAGGGCTAGGGCTAGTGTTAGGGCTAGGGTTAGAGCTAGGGCTAGTGTTAGGGCTAGGGTTAGGATTATGGTTAGAGTTAGGATTAGGGTTAGGGTTAGGGTTAGGGTTAGTATTAGGGTTAGGGATCGGACTAGGGTAGGGTTATGGTTAGGGTTCGGGCTAGGGTTAGTGTTAGAGTTTGAGTTAGGGCTAGTGTTAGGGCTTGGGTTCGGGTTAGGGTTTTGGCTAGGGTTAGGGTTAGGGTTAGGGTTCGGGTTCGGGCTAGGGCTAAGGTTAGGGTTAGGGTTAAAGCTATTGTTAGGGCTAGGGTTAGGGTTAAGTTTGGGGCTAGGTTAAGGGTTAGGGTTAGGGTTAGGTTTAGGCGTAGGTTTAGGATTAGGGTTCGGGTTAGGGTTCGGGCTAGGGTTACTATTAAGGTTATTGTTAGGTTTAGGGTTAGGTTTAGGTTTAGGGTTAGTGTTAGGGTTCAGTCTAGGGTTAGGGTTAGGGTTAGGGTTAGGGTTCGGGCTAGGATTAGGGTTAGGGATAGGGTTAAGGTTAGGGTTAGGTTTAGGGTTAGGGTTAGGGTTGGGGCTAGGGTTAGGGTTAGGGTTAGGGTTAGGGTCAGTTTTAGGGTTCGGGCTAGGGTTAGTGTTAGGGTTTGAGTTAGGGCTAATGTTAGGCCTAGGTTTAGGATTAGGGTTAGGGTTAGGGTTCAGGCTAAGGTTAGTATTAACTTTAGGGTTAGGGTTAGGGTTAGGTTTAGGTTTAGGGTTAGGGTTCGGGCTAGGGTTAGGGTTAGGTTGAGGGTTAAGGTTAGGGTTAGGGATAGGGTTAAGGTTAGGGTTAGGTTTAGAGTTAGGGTTAGTGTTGGGGCTAGGTTTAGGGCTAGGGCTAGGGTTAGGGTTAGGGTTAGGGTAAGGGTTCGGGCTAGGGTTAGGGTTAGGGTTAGGGTTAGGGTTAGGGCTAGGGCTTGTGTTAGTCTAGGGTGAGGGTTAGGGTTGAGGTTAGGGTTATAATTAGTGTTAGGGCTATGGCAAGGGTTAGAGTTAGGGCTACGGCTAGGGTTAGTGTTAGGGATAGAGCTTGAGTTACAGTTAGAGTTAGAGCTAGGTTTAGTGTTCTGTTATGGCTAGGATTTGGGTTAGAGTTAGGTTTAGGACAAGAACTAGTTACCGTCTAAGGGTTCAGATTAATATTAGGATTATGGTTTATTAACATTAGGAATTCACAATGAATGACCTTGAATCACTGGACAAGGGTGTATCAAACACTGAAATTTAACAATGATAGACAAGGGAAATATTTAGGAATGTGCTTTATACACTAGGAATACATGTTCAAAGACCTTTAGTATCTGAAGCACACAATTTAGTCACCGGGAAATCCTGTGGATGAGCTGAGAAGGGAGTGCGATACTGTCTACATTTTTGATTCCTTCAAAAGTGTTGGCGTTTTAGGGTTAAAGTTGGTTAAAAACTTAAGAATTCATTTTCATAGACCTGATATAACAGTATGAAAGTATTCAAAAAACCTTAAGAATCAAAATGATAGCTATTCTAGTTTTCAAGTTAGTAATAATTTATGTTTAAAGAACTGGTGTATATGGAACAAGGCTGTATAAACCCTTGGAATTTACAACGAATGAGCTTGAATGAATAGACAAAAGGAAATCAAACACTAAAATTCACAGTAAGAGTCTAGGGAAATATTTCAGAATGTGCTTCACATACTAGGAATATAGGTTAGAACAGCATTAAAGTTTGAAGGAAACTGTAGTCACTGGGAAATCCCGTTCAAACACAAGGGAACTGAGTTAGATACTCATTAAATTTGTACTTCAGTGAAATGAGTTGGCGTTTTTGACAAAAGCAGGGTTAGACATTCAAACATTCATTTTCATAGGACTCAGATACCTTAAAAAGTCATTTTCCTACAGCTAAAAATGACAGTTTATTGTTAGTGTAAAGGTTAGGGCTAGGGCTAGTGTTAGGGCTAGGGTTAGAGCTAGGGCTAGTGTTAGGGCTAGGGTTAGGATTATGGTTAGAGTTAGGGTTAGGGTTAGGGTTAGGGTTAGGGTTAGGGTTAGGGTTAGGGTTAGGGTTAGTATTAGGGTTAGGGATCAGACTAGGGTTAGGGTTATGGTTAGGGTTCGGGCTAGGGTTAGTGTTAGAGTTTGAGTTAGGGCTAGTGTCAGGGCTCGGGTTCGGGTTAGGGTTTTGGCTAGGGTTAGGGTTAGGGTTAGGGTTCGGGTTCGGGCTAGGGCTAAGGTTAGGGTTAGGGTTAAAGCTATTGTTAGGGCTAGGGTTAGGGTTAAGTTTGGGGCTAGGTTTAGGGTTAGGGTTAGGGTTAGGGTTAGGTTTAAGCGTAGGTTTAGGATTAGGGTTCGGGTTAGGGTTCGGGCTAGGGTTAGTATTAAGGTTATTGTTAGGTTTAGGGTTAGGGTTAGGTTTAGGGTTAGTGTTAGGGTTCAGTCTAGGGTTAGGGTTAGTGTTAGGGTTCGGGCTAGGATTAGGGTTAGGGATAGGGTTAAGGTTAGGGTTAGGTTTAGGGTTAGGGTTAGGGTTGGGGCTAGGGTTAGGGTTAGGGTTAGGGTTAGGGTCAGTTTTAGGGTTCGGGCTAGGGTTAGTGTTAGGGTTTGAGTTAGGGCTAATGTTAGGCCTAGGTTTAGGATTAGGGTTAGGGTTAGGGTTCAGGCTAAGGTTAGTATTAACTTTAGGGTTAGGGTTAGGGTTAGGTTTAGGTTTAGGGTTAGGGTTCGGGCTAGGGTTAGGGTTAGGTTGAGGGTTAAGGTTAGGGTTAGGGATAGGGTTAAGGTTAGGGTTAGCTTTAGAGTTAGGGTTAGTGTTGGGGCTAGGGTTAGGGCTAGGGTTAGGGTTAGGGTTCGGGCTAGGGCTAGGGTTAGGGTTAGGGTTAGGGTAAGGGTTCGGGCTAGGGTTAGGGTTAGGGTTAGGGTTAGGGTTAGGGCTAGGGCTTGTGTTAGTCTAGGGTGAGGGTTAGGGTTGAGGTTAGGGTTATAATTAGTGTTAGGGCTATGGCAAGGGTTAGAGTTAGGGCTACGGCTAGGGTTAGTGTTAGGGATAGAGCTTGAGTTACAGTTAGAGTTAGAGCTAGGTTTAGTGTTCTGTTATGGCTAGGATTTGGGTTAGAGTTAGGTTTAGGACAAGAACTAGTTACCGTCTAAGGGTTCAGATTAATATTAGGATTATGGTTTATTAACATTAGGAATTCACAATGAATGACCTTGAATCACTGGACAAGGGTGTATCAAACACTGAAATTTAACAATGATAGACAAGGGAAATATTTCGGAATGTGCTTTATACACTAGGAATACATGTTCAAATACCTTTAGTATCTGAAGCACACAATTTAGTCACCGGGAAATCCTGTCGATGAGCTGAGAAGGGAGTGCGATACTGTCTACATTTTTGATTCCTTCAAAAGTGTTGGCGTTTTAGGGTTAAAGTTGGTTAAAAACTTAAGAATTCATTTTCATAGACCTGATATAACAGTATGAAAGTATTCAAAAAACCTTAAGAATCAAAATGATAGCTATTCTAGTTTTCAAGTTAGTAATAATTTATGTTTAAAGAACTGGTGTATATGGAACAAGGCTGTATAAACCCTTGGAATTTACAAGGAATGAGCTTGTATGAATAGACAAAAGGAAATCAAACACTAAAATTCACAGTAAGAGTCTAGGGAAATATTTAAGAATGTGCTTCACATACTAGGAATATAGGTTAGAACAGCATTAAAGTTTGAAGGAAACTGTAGTCACTGGGAAATCCCGTTCAAACACAAGGGAACTGAGTTAGATACTGGTTAAATTTATACTTCAGTGAAATGAGTTGGCATTTTTGAGAAAAGCAGGGTTAGACATTCAAACATTCATGTTCATAGGACTCAGATACCTTAAAAAGTCATTTTCCTACAGCTAAAAATGACAGTTTATTGTTAGTGTAAAGTTTAGGGCTAGGGCTAGTGTTAGGGCTAGGGTTAGAGCTAGGGCTAGTGTTAGGGCTAGGGTTAGGATTAGGGTTAGTGTTAATATTAGGGTTAGGGTTAGGGTTAGGGTTAGGGTTAGGGTTAGTATTAGGGTTAGGGTTCGGACTAGGGTTAGGGTTAGGGTTAGGGTTTGGGCTAGGGTTAGTGTTAGAGTTTGAGTTAGGGCTAGTTTTAGGGCTAGGGTTCGGGTTAGGGTTTGGGCTAGGGTTAGGCGTAGGTTTAGGTTTAGATTAGGGTTAGGGTTCAGGCTAGGGTTAGGCGTAGGTTTAGGATTAGGGTTAGGGTTAGGGTTCGGGCTAGGGTTAGTATTAAGGTTAGGGTTAGGGATAGGGATAGGGTTAGGGTTAGGGTTAGGGTTAGGGTTAGGGTTAGGATTAGGGTTAGAGTTCGGGATAGGGTTAGTGTTAGGGTTTGAGTAAGGGCTAGTGTTAGGGTTAGGGTTAGGGTTAGGTTTAGGGTTGGGGTTAGGATTCCAGCTAGGGTTAGGCGCAGGTTTAGGATTAGGGTTAGGGTTAGGGTTCGGGCTAGGGTTAGTATTAAGGTTAGGGTTAGGGTTAGGGTTTAGGGTTAGGGTTAGGTTTCGGGCTAGGTTAGGGTTAGGATTAGGGTTAGGGTTCGGGCTAGGGTTAGGGTTAGGGATAGGGTTAGGGTTAAAGCTAGTGTTAGGGCTAGGGTTAGGGTTAGGTTTCTGGCTAGGGCTAGGGTTAGGGTTAGGGTTAGGGTTAAAACTATTGTAAGGGCTAGGGTTAGGGTTAGGGTTAGTGTTAGTCTAGGGTGAGGGTTAGGGGTGAGGTTAAGGTTATAATTAGTTTTAGGTCTAGGGCAAGGGTTAGAGTTAGTTCTACGGCTAGGGTTAGTGTTAGGGCTAGAGCTTGAGTTACAGTTAGAGTTAGAGCTAGGTTTAGTGTTCTGTTATGGCTAGGATTTGGGTTAGAGTTAGGTTTAGGACAAGAACTAGTTATGGTCTAAGGGTTCAGATTAAAATTAGGATTATGGTTTATTAACATTAGGAATTCACAATGAATGACCTTGAATCACTGGACAAGGGTGTATCAAACACTGAAATTTAACAATGATAGACAAGGGAAATATTTAGGAATGTGCTTTATACACTAGGAAAACATGTTCAAAGACCTTTAGTATCTGAAGCACACAATTTAGTCACCGGGAAATCCTGTCGATGAGCTGAGAAGGGAGTGCGATACTGTCAACATTTTTTATTCCTTCAAAAGTGTTGGCGTTTTATGGTTAAAGTTGGTTAAAAACACTGAATTTGTGTATCAAACACTGAAATTTAACAATGATAGACAAGGGAAATATTTAAGAATGTGCTTCATATACAGAGAATAAAGGTTCAAAGAGAGTTAATATATGACGGAAACTGTGTAGTCACTGGGAAGTTGTCTTCAAAGAGCAGAGAACTGTGTTGGATGCTGGTTACATTTATAATTTAGTCTAGTTGAATTAGCATTTTTGAAAGAACGTTGGTTAAATATTAAAACTTAACTTTTCATAGGGCTCAGATATCTGGAAGAAATGTTACACCTCTCACAGACCTGGGAAATGACTACGAATGTGTCTGATACAGTAGTAATACGTTTGTGGTACCTTAATACATGTAGGGCACTGTTACCATGCTGAGAATTTGCATTCCAAGATGCGTGAAAGGTAGGAGAGTCTATAAAATTGTAATCACTCATGTTAATAGAGATGGTATATATGGAAAAATGCTGCGTAAACACTTGGATTTCACAATGAAGGTTAGGTTTATATTGAGGCTTAGGGATAGGGCTAGAGCTCGGTTTAGAGTTGGGGTTATGGTTATTCCTAGGGTTAGGTTAAGGTTTTGGTTTAGGGGTGGGTTAGGTTTAGGGCAAAGGCTCGGTTTATGTTAGTTCTACGGTTAAGGTTAGGGTTATGGTGTATTAACATTAGTAATTCTCAATGAATGCCCTTGAATCACTGGACAAAATTTAATCAAACAGTGAGATTTAACAATAATAGTCAAGGGAAATATTTAAGAATGTGCTTGTTGCACTAGGAATACATGGTTCAAAGACCTTTAATATGAAAAGTACACAATTTCGTCCCTGGGATATCGTGTTGAAGAGCTAAGTAGTGAGTGCGATACTGTTTACATTTTTTATTACATCAAAAAGAGTTGGCGTTTTAGGATTAAAGTTGGTGTAAAACTTAAAAATTCGTTCTCATAGACCTGATATAACAGTATGAAAGTATTCAAAATCCCTTAAGAAGCAAAAGGATAGCTATTCTAGGATCAAAGTAATAATAATTTATGTTTAAAGGGCTGGTATATATGGAATAAGTCTGTATAAACCCTTGGAATTCACAATGAATGAGCTTGAATGACTGGACAAAAGGGAATCAAACGCTGAGAATTCACAGTAAGAGACTAGGGAAATATTTAAGAATGTGCTTCCCATACTAGGAATATAGGTTAGAAGAGAATTAAAGTTTGAAGGAAACTGTAGTCACTGGGAAATCCCGTTCAAAGACAAAGAAACTTAGTTAGATACTGGTCACCTTTATACTTTAGTGAAATGAGTTGGCGTTTTTGACAAAAGGTGGGTTAGACATTTAATCTTTCATTTTCATAGGTTCAGATACCTTAAATAGTTATGTTCCTACCACTAATATTGACAGTTTATTGTTAGTGTAAAGATTAGGGCTAGGGCTAGTGTTAGGGCTAGGTTTAGGATTAGGGTTAGGGTTAGGATTAGGGTTAGGGTTAGGGTTCGGGCTAGTGTTAGGGCTAGGGTTAGGGTTAGGGTTCGGGCTAGGTTTAGGGTTTAGGCTTAGAGTTAGGGCTAGGGCTAGAGTTCGGGCTAGGGTTAGGATTAGGGTTTGCGTTAGGGTTCGGGCTAAGGTTAGGGTTAGGGTTAGGGCTAGTGTTAGGGCTAGGGTGATGGTTTGGTTTTAGGTTAGGGCTAGGGTTATTGTTAGGGTTAGGTTTACATCAAGAGCTAGGGTTAGGGATAGGGTTTCTGTTAAGGTTATGGTGTATTAACAATACAACTTGAATCACTGTACAAATGTGAATCCAAACCTGAAATTTAACAATGATAGACAAGGGAAATATTTAGGATTGTGCTTTATACACTAGGAATACATGTTCAAAGAGCTTTAATATCTGTAGCACACAATTTAGTCCCCGGGAAATGGTGTTGAAAGAGCTGAGAAGGGAGTGTGATACTGTTACATTTTTTACTTCCTAAAAATGAGTTGGCGTTTTCGGAATAATTTGGTGATAAACTTAAAAATTCGTTTTCTAGACATGATATAAGAGCATAAAAGTATTCAAAACCCTTAAGAATCAAAATGATAGTTATTCTAATGTTCAAAGTAGTAATAATTTACGTTTAAAGGGCTGGTATAATGGAACAAGTCTGTATAAACCCTTGGAATTTACAATGAATGAGCTTGAATGAATAGACAAAAGGGAATCAAACACTTTAAATTCACAGTAAGAGTCTAGGTAAATATTTAAGAATGTGCTTCCCATATAGGAATATATGTTCAAAGAGCATTAATGTCTGAAGAAAACTGTGTAAGCACTGGGAAATTGTTTTCAAAGACTAGAGAACTGACTTAAATACTGGTTACATTTATACTTGAGTGAAATGAGTTGGTGTTTTTGACAAAAGGTTGGTTAAACATTCTAACATTCATTTTCATAGAGCTCAGATACCTTAAAAAGTTATTTTCATTCACTAATAATGATAGTTTATTGTTAGTGTACAGGTTAGTGCTAGGACTAGTGTTAGGGCTAGGGTTAGGGTTAAGGTTCAGTTTAGGGTTCAGGCTAGGGTTAGAGTTATGTCTAGTGCTATGGCTAGGGCTACTGTTAGATCTAGGATTAGGGAGAAAGTTAAGCTTATGCTATGTCTAGGGTTAGGATTAGGGTTACGGCTAGAGCTAGGGTTAGGGATAGGCTTTGGTTTAAGGTTATGGTGTATTACCATTACAAATTCACAATGAATGACCTTGAATCACTGTACAAAAGTGAATCAAATGCTGAAATTTAACAATGATAGAAAAGGGAACTATTTAGGATTGTGATTAGAACACTAGAAATACCTGTTCAAAGAGATATACTATCTGTAGCACACAATTTAGTCACTGGGAAATCGTGTTCAAAGAGCTGAAAATGAGTGTGATAGGGTTACATTTTTTATTCCCTAAAAATGAGTTTGCGTTTTTGGAATAATTTGGTGAGAAACTTAAAAATTCGTTTTCCTAGACATGATATAAGAGCATAGAAGTATTCAAAACCCTTAAGAATCAAAATGATAGTTATTCTAATGTTCAAAGTAGTAATAATCACGTTTAAAGGGCTGTTATAATGGAACAAGTCTGTAAAAACTCTTAAAATTCACAATGAATGAGCTTGAATGACTGGACAAAAGGGAATCAAACATTGAGAATTTACAGTAAGAAACTACGGAAATATTTAAGAATGTGCTTCATATACAGGGAATAAAGGTTCAAAGAGCGTTAATATCTGACGGACACTGTGTAGTCACTGGGAAGTTGTCTTCAAAGAGCAGAGAAGTGTGTTGGATGCTGGTTACATTTATAATTTAGTCCATATGAGTTGGCATTTTTGAAAGAAAGTTGTTTAAATATTAAAACTTTCCTTTTCATAGCGCTCAGATAACTGGAAGAAATGTGACAACTCTCACAGACCTGGGAAATGACTACTAATGTGTCTGATACACTAGTAATACGTTTGTGGTACCTTAATACATGTAGGGCACTGTTACCATACTGAGAATTTGCATTCCAAGATGCGTGAAAGGTAGGAGAGTCTATAAAATTGTAATCACTCATATTAATAGAGCTGATATATAGGGAAAAACACTGCATAAACACTTGGATTTCACAATGAAGGTTAGGTTTATGGTGAGGGTTAGGGATAGGGCTAGAGCTCGGGTTAGAGTTGGGGTTATGGTTATTCCTAGGGTTAGGTTAAGGTTTTGATTTAGGGCTAGGGTTAGGTTTAGGGCAAAGGCTCGGTTTATGTTAGGGCTACGGTTAAGGTTAGGGTTATGGTGTATTAACATTAGTAATTCTCAATGAATGACCTTGAATCACTGGACAAAATTTAATCAAACAGTGAGATTTAACAATAATAGTCAAGGGAAATATTTAAGAATGTGCTTGTTGCACTAGGAATACATGGTTCAAAGACCTTTAATATGAAAAGTACACAATTTCGTCCCTGGGAAATCGTGTTGAAGAGCTAAGAAGTGAATGCGATACTGTTTACATTTTTTATTACATCAAAAAGAGTTGGCGTTTCAGGATTAAAGTTGGTTTAAAACTTAAAAATTCGTTCTCATAGACCTGATATAACAGTATGAAAGTATTCAAAATCCCTTAAGAATCAAAAGGATAGCTATTCTAGGATCAAAGTAATAATAATTTATGTTTAAAGGGCTGGTATATATGGAATAAATCTGTATAAACCCTTGGAATTCACAATGAATGTGCTTGAATGACTGGACAAAAGGGAATCAAACGCTGAGAATTCACAGTAAGAGACTAGGGAAACATTTAAGAATTCTTCACATCGTAGGAATATAGGTTAGAAGAGCATTAAAGTTTGAAGGAAACTGTAGTCACTGGGAAATCCCGTTTAAAGACTAGGGAAATGAGTTAGATACTGGTCACCTTTATAGTTTAGTGAAATGAGTTGGCGTTTTTGACAAAAGGTGGGTTAGGCATTTAAACTTTCATTTTCATAGGGTTCAGATACCTTATAAAGTTATGTTCCTACCACTAATATTGACAGTTTATTGTTAGTGTAAAGATTAGGGCTAGGGCTAGTGTTAGGGCTAGGGTTAGGGTTAGGGTTAGGATTAGGGTTAGGGTTCAGATTAGGGTTAGGGTTAGGTTTCGGGATAGTGTTAGGATTAGGGTTAGGGTTAGGGTTAGGGTTAGGTTTCGGGCTAAGGTTAAGTTTAGGGTTAGGGTTAGTGTTCGGGCTAGGGTTAGGGTTAGGGTTAGGGTTAGGGCTAGGGTTAGGGTTAGGGTTAAAGCTAGTGTTAGGGCTAGGGTTAGGTTTAGGGTTGGGGCTAGGGTTAGGGTTAGGGTTAGGGTTAAAGCTAGTGTTAGGGCTAGGGTTATGGTTAGGGTTCGGGCTGGGTTAGGCGTAGGTTTAGAATTAGGGTTAGGGTTAGGGTTAAGGTTCAGGCTAGGGTTAGGCGTAGGTTTAAGATTAGGGTTAGGGTTAGGGTTTGGGGTAGGGTTAGTATTAAGATTAGGGTTAGGGTTAGGGTTTAAGGTTTAGGGTTATTGTTAGGGTTAGGGTTAGGGTTAGGGTTAAGGTTAGGCGTAGGTTTAGGATTAGGGTTAGGTTTAGGGTTCGGGGTAGGGTTAGTATTAAAGTTAGGGTTATGGTTAGGGTTATGGTTAGGGTTAGGTTTAGGGTTAGGGTTAGTGTTAAAGCTAGTGTTAGGGCTAGGGTTAGGGTTAGGGTTATGGTTAGGGTTAGGGTTCAGGCTAGGGTTAGGGTTAGGGTTAGGGCTAGGGTTAGTGTTAGTCTACGGTGAGGGTTAGGGTTGAGGTTAGGGTTATAATTAGTGTTAGGTCTATGGCAAGGGTTACAGTTAGAGTTTCGGCTAGGGTTAGTGTTAGGGCTAGACCTTGAGTTACAGTTAGAGTTAGAGCTAGGGTAGGGTTCTGTTATGGCTAGGATTTGGGTTAGAGCTAGGTTTAGGAGAAGAACTAGTTACCGTCTAAGGGTTCAGATTAAAATTAGAATTATGGTTTATTAACATTAGGAATTCACAATGAATGACCTTGAATCACTAGACAAGTGTGTATCAAACACTGAAATTTAACAATGATAGAAAAGGGAAATATTTAGGAATGTGCTTTATACACTAGAAATACATGTTCAAAGAGATTTAATATCTGTAGCTCACAATTTAGTCACTGGGAAATCGTGTTCAAAGAGCTGAAAATGAGTGTGATACTGTTACATTTTTTATTCCCTAAAAATGATTTGTCCTTTTTGGAATAATTTGGTGAGAAACTTAAAAATTCGTTTTCCTAGACATGATATAAGAGCATAGAAGTATTCAAAACCCTTAAGAATCAAAATAATAGTTATTGTAATGTTCAAAGTAGTAATAATTACCTTTAAAGGGCTGGTATAATGGAACAAGTCTGTAAAAACCCTTGGAATTCAAAAAGAATGAGCTTGAATGACTGGACAAATGGAAATCAAACACTGAGAATTCAGAGTAAGAGACTAGGGAAATATTTAAGAATGTGCTTCATATACAGGGAATAAAGGTTCAAAGAGCGTTAATATCTGACGGACACTGTGTAGTCACTGGGAAGTTGTCTTCAAAGAGCAGAGAACTGAGTTGGATACTGGTTACATGTATAATTTTGTCCAGATGAGTTGGGATTTTTGAAAGAAAGTTGGTTAAATATTAAAACTTTCCTTTTCATAGCGCTCAGAAAACTGGAAGAAATGTTATAACTCTCACAGACCTGGGAAATGACTACGAATGTGTCTGATACACTAGTAATACGTTTGTGGTACCTTAATACATGTAGGGCACTGTTTCCATACTGAGAATTTGCATTGCAAGATGTGGAAAGGTAGGAGAGTCTATAAAATTGTAATCACTCATGTTAATAGAGCTGGTATATATGGAAAAACGCTGCATAAACACTTGGATTTCACAATGAAGGTTAGGTTTAGGGTGAGGTTTAGGGATAGGGCTAGAGCTCGGGTTAGAGTTGGGGTTATGGTTATTCCTAGGGTTAGGTTAAGGTTTCGGTTTAGGGCTAGGGTTAGGTTTAGGGCAAAGGCTCGGTTTATGTTAGGGCTACGGTTAAGGTTAGGGTTATTGTGTATTAACATTAGTAATTTTCAATGAATGACCTTGAATCACTGGACAAAATTGAATCAAACAGTGAGATTTAACAATAATAGTCAAGGGAAATATTTAAGAATGTGCTTGTTACACTAGGAATACATGGTTCAAAGACCTTTAATATGAAAAGTACACAATTTCGTCCCTGGGAAATCGTGTTGAAGAGCTAAGAAGTGAGTGTGATACTGTTTACCTTTTTGATCACATCAAAATGAGTTGGCGTTTCAGGATTAAAGTTGGTGTAAAACTTAAAAATTCGTTCTCATAGACCTGATATAACAGTATGAAAGTATTCAAAATCCCTTAAGAATCAAAAGGATAGCTATTCTAGGATCAAAGTAATAATAATTTATGTTTAAAGTGCTGGTATATATGGAATAAGTCTGTATAAACCCCTGGAATTCACAATGAATGAGCTTGAATGACTGGACAAAAGGGAATCAAACGCTGAGAATTCACAGTAAGAGACTAGGGAAACATTTAAGAATGCTTCACATAGTAGGAATATAGCTTAGAAGAGCATCAAAGTTTGAACGAAACTGTAGTCACTGGGCAATCCCGTTTAAATACTAGGGAACTGAGTTAGATACTGGTCACCTTTATACTTTAGTGAAATTAGCTCGCGTTTTTGACAAAAGGTGGGTTAGGCATTTAAACTTTCATTTTCATAGGGTTCAGATACCTTAAAAAGTTATGTTCCTACCACTAATATTGACAGTTTATTGTTAGTGTAAAGATTAGGGCTAGGGATAGTGTTAGGGCTAGGGTTAGGGTTAGGGTTAGGATTAGGGTTAGGGTTCAGATTAGGGTTAGGGTTAGGGTTCGGGCTAGTGTTAGGGTTAGCGTTAGGGTTAGGGTTAGGGTTAGGGTTAGGGTTCAGGCTAGGGTAAGGCGTAGGATTAGGATTAGGGTTAGGGTTAGGGTTATGGTTTAGGGTTTAGGGTTAGGGTTAGGGTTAGGGTTAGGGTTCGGGCTAGGGTTAGTCGTAGTTTTAGGATTTGGGTTAGGGTTAGGGTTAGGGTTCAGGCTGGGGTTAGGTGTAGGTTTAGGTTTAGGGTTAGGGTTAGGGTTCGGGGTAGGGTTAGTATTAAGGTTAGGGTTAGGGTTAGGGTTTAGGGTTTAGAGTTAGGGTTAGGGTTAGGGTGAGTGTTAGGCGTAGGTTTAGGATTAGGGTTAGGGTTAGGGTTCGGGCTAGGATTAGTGTTAAGGTTAGGGTTAGGGTTAGTGTTAGGGTTAGTTTTAGGGTTAGGGTTAGGGTTCGGGCTAGGATTCAGGTTAGGGTTAGGGTTAGGTTTCGGGCTAGGGTTAGGGTTTGGGATAGGGTTAAGGTTAGGTTAGGTTTAGGGTTAGTGTTAGGGTTGGGGCTAAGGTTAGGGTTAGGGTTAGGGTTAAAGCTAGTGTTAGGGCTAGGTTTAGGGTTAGGGTTCGGGCTAGGGCTAGGGTTAGGGTTAGGGTTAGGGTTAGGGTTCGGGCTAGGGTTAGGGTTAGGGTTAGGGTTAAGGCTAGGGCTAGTGTTAGTCTAGGGTGAGGGTTAGGATTGAGGTTAGGGTTATAAGTAGTGTTAGGGGTATGGCAAGGGTTAGTGTTAGGGCTAGAGCTTGAGTTACAGTTAGAGTTAGAGCTAGGGTTAGGGTTCTGTTATGGCTAGGATTTGGGTTAGAGCTAGGTTTAGGACTAGAACTAGGGTCCGTCTAAGGGTTCAGATTAAAATTAGCATTATGGTTTATTAACATTAGGAATTCACAATGAATGACCTTGAATCACTGGACAAGGGTGTATCAAACACTCAAATTTAACAATGATAGACAAGGGAAATTTTTAGGAATGTGCTTTATACAATAGGAATACATGTTCAAAGAGATTTAATATTTGTAGCTCACAATTTAGTCACTGGGAAATCGTGTTCAAAGAGCTGAAAATGAGTGTGATACTGTTACATTTTTTATTCCCTAAAGATGAGTTGGCCTTTTTGGAATAATTTGGTGAGAAACTTAAAAATTCGTTTTCCTAGACATGATATAAGAGCATAGAAGTATTCAAAACCCTTAAGAATCAAAATGATAGTTATTCCAATGTTCAAAGTAGTAATAATTACGTTAAAAGGGCTGTTATAATGGAACAAGTCTGTAAAAACCCTTGGAATTCACAATGAATGACCTTGAATGACTGGACAAAAGGGAATCAAAAACTGAGAATTCACAGTAAGAGACTACGGAAATTTTTAAGAATGTGCTTCATATACAGGGAATAAAGGTTCAAAGAGCGTTAATATCTGACGGACACTGTGTAGTCACTGGGAAGTTGTCTTCAAAGAGCAGAGAACTGAGTTGGATACTGGTTTCATTTATAATTTTGTCCAGATGAGTTGGCATTTTTGAAAGAAAGTTGGTTAAATATTAAAACTTTCCTTTTCATAGTGCTCAGAAAACTGGAAGAAATGTGACAACTCTCACAGACCTGGGAAATGACTACGAATGTGTCTGATACACTAGTAATACGTTTGTGGTACCTTAATACATGTAGGGCACTGTTACCATACTGAGAATTTGCATTCCAAGATGTGTGAAAGGTAGGAGATTCTATAAAATTGTAATCACACATGTTAATAGAGCTGGTATATATGGAAAAACGCTGCATAAACACTTGGATTTCACAATGAAGGTTAGGTTTATGGTGAGGCTTAGGGATAGGGCTAGAGCTCGGGTTAGAGTTGGGGTTATGGTTATTCCTAGGGTTAGGTTAAGGTTTCGGTTTAGGGCTAGGGTTAGGTTTAGGGCAAAGGCTCGGTTTATGTTAGGGCTACGGTTAAGGTTAGGGTTATTGTGTATTAACATTAGCAATTCTCAATAAATGACCTTGATTACTGGACAAAATTTAATCAAACAGTGAGATTTAACAATAATAGTCAAGGGAAATATTTAAGAATGTGCTTGTTACACTAGGAATACATGGTTCAAAGACCTTTAATATGAAAAGTACACAATTTCGTCCCTGGGAAATCGTGTTGAAGAGCTAAGAAGTGAGTGTGATACTGTTTACATTTTTTATCACATCAAAATGAGTTGGCGTTTCAGGATTAAAGTTGGTGTAAAATTTAAAAATTCGTTCTCATAGACCTGATATAACAGTATGAAAGTATTCAAAATCCCTTAAGAATCAAAAGGATAGCTATTCTAGGATCAAAGTAATAATAATTTATGTTTAAAGGGCTGGTATATATAGAATAAGTCTATATAAACCCTTGGAATTCACAATGAATGAGCTTGAATGACTGGACAAAAGGGAATCAAACGCTGAGAATTCACAATAAGAGACTAGGGAAACATTTAAGAATGCTTCATATAGTAGGAATATAGCTTAGAAGAGCATTAAAGTTTGAACGAAACTGTAGTCACTGGGCAATCCCGTTTAAATACTAGGGAACTGAGTTAGATACTGGTCACCTTTATACTTTAGTGAAATGAGCTCGCGTTTTTGACAAAATGTGGGTTAGGCATTTAAACTTTCATTTTCATAGGGTTCAGATACCTTAAAAAGTTATGTTCCTACCACTAATATTGACAGTTTATTGTTAGTGTAAAGATTAGGGCTAGGGCTATTGTTAGGGCTAGGGTTAGGGTTAGGGTTAGGATTAGGGTTAGGGTTCAGATTAGGGTTAGGGTTAGGGTTCGGGCTAGTGTTAGGGTTAGTTTTAGGGTTAGGGTTAGGGTTAGGGTTAGGGTTCAGGCTAGGGTAAGGCGTAGGATTAGGATTAGGGTTAGGGTTAGGGTTAGGGTTTAGGGTTTAGGGTTAGGGTTAGGGTTAGGTTTAGGGTTCGGGCTAGGGTTAGTCGTAGGTTTAGGATTTGGGTTAGGGTTAGGGTTAGGGTTCAGGCTAGGGTTAGGTGTAGGTTTAGGTTTAGGGTTAGGGTTAGGGTTCGGGGTAGTGTTAGTATTAAGGTTAGGGTTAGGGTTAGGGTTTAGGGTTTAGGGTTAGGGTTAGGGTTAGGGTGAGTGTTAGGCGTAGGTTTAGGATTAGGGTTAGGGTTAGGGTTCGGGCTAGGATTAGTGTTAAGGTTAGGGTTAGGGTTAGTGTTAGGGTTAGGTTTAGGGTTAGGGTTAGGGTTCGGGCTAGGATTCAGGTTAGGGTTAGGGTTAGGTTTCGGGCTAGCGTTAGGGTTAGGGATAGGGTTAAGGTTAGGTTAGGTTTAGGGTTAGTGTTAGGGTTGGGGCTAAGGTTAGGGTTAGGGTTAGGGTTAAAGCTAGTGTTAGGGCTAGGTTTAGGGTTAGGGTTCGGGCTAGGGCTAGGGTTAGGGTTAGGGTTAGGGTTAGGGTTCGGGCTAGGGCTAGGGTCAGGGATAGGGTTAGTGTTAGAGTTAGGGTAGGTTTAGGGTTAGGGTTAGAGTTAGGGTTCGGGCTACGGTTAGGGTTAGGGTTAGGGTTAAGGCTAGGGCTAGTGTTAGTCTAGGGTGAGGGTTAGGATTGAGGTTAGGGTTATAAGTAGTATTAGGGCTATGGCAAGGGTTAGTGTTAGGGCTAGAGCTTGAGTTACAGTTAGAGTTAGAGCTAGGGTTAGGGTTCTGTTATGGCTAGGATTTGGTTTAGAGCTAGGTTTAGGACTAGAACTAGGGTCCGTCTAAGGGTTCAGATTAAAATTAGGATTATGGTTTATTAACATTAGGAATTCACAATGAATGACCTTGAATCACTGGACAAGGGTGTATCAAACACTGAAATTTAACAATGATAGACAAGGGAAATATTTAGGAATGTGCTTTATACAATAGGAATACATGTTCAAAGAGATTTAATATTTGTAGCTCACAATTTAGTCACTGGGAAATCGTGTTCAAAGAGCTGAAAATGAGTGTGATACTGTTACATTTTTTATTCCCTAAAGATGAGTTGGCCTTTTTGGAATAATTTGGTGAGAAACTTAAAAATTCGTTTTCCTAGACATGATATAACAGCATAGAAGTATTCAAAACCCTTAAGAATCAAAATGATAGTTATTCCATTGTTCAAAGTAGTAATAATTACGTTTAAAGGGCTGGTATAATGGAACAAGTCTTGGAAAACCCTTGGAATTCACAATGAATGAGCTTGAATGACTGGACAAAAGGGAATCAAACACTGAGAATTCACAGTAAGAGACTAGGGAAATATTTAAGAATGTGCTTCATATACAGGGAATAAAGGTTCAAAGAGCGTTAATATCTGACGGACACTGTGTAGTCACTGGGAAGTTGTCTTCAAAGAGCAGAGAACTGAGTTGGATACTGGTTTCATTTATAATTTTGTCCAGATGAGTTGGCATTTTTGAAAGAAAGTTGGTTAAATATTAAAACTTTCCTTTTCATAGTGCTCAGAAAACTGGAAGAAATGTGACAACTCTCACAGACCTGGGAAATGACTACGAATGTGTCTGATACACTAGTAATACGTTTGTGGTACCTTAATACATGTAGGGCACTGTTACCATACTGAGAATTTGCATTCCAAGATGCGTGAAAGGTAGGAGAGTGTATAAAATTGTAATCACTCATGTTAATAGAGCTGGTATATATGGAAAAACGCTGCATAAACACTTGGATTTCACAATGAAGGTTAGGTTTATGGTGAGGTTTAGGGATAGGGCTAGAGCTCGGGTTAGAGTTGGGGTTATGGTTATTCCTAGGGTTAGGTTAAGTTTTCGGTGTAGGGCTAGGGTTAGGTTTAGGGCAAAGGCTCGGTTTATGTTAGGGCTACGGTTAAGGTTAGGGTTATTGTGTATTAACATTAGTAATTCTCAATGAATGACCTTGAATCACTGGACAAAATTGAATCAAACAGTTAGATTTAACAATAACAGTCAATGGAAATATTTAAGAATGTGCTTGATGCTCTAGGAATACATAGTTCAAAGACCTTTAATATGAAAAGTACACAATTTCGTCCCTGGGAAATGGTGTTGAAGAGCTAAGAAGTGAGTGCGATACTGTTTACATTTTTTATCACATCAAAATGAGTTGGCGTTTCAGGATTAAAGTTGGTTTAGAACTTAAAAATTCGTTCTCATAGACCTGATATAACAGTATGAAAGTATTCAAAATCCCTTAAGAATCAAAAGAATAGCTATTCTAGGATCAAAGTAATAATAATTTATGTTTAAAGGGCTGGTATATATGGAATAAGTCTGTATAAACCCTTGGAATTCACAATGAATGAGCTTGAATGACTGGACAAAAGGGAATCAAACGCTGAGAATTCACATTAAGAGACTAGGGAAACATTTAAGAATGCTTCACATACTAGGAATATAGGTTAGAAGAGCATTAAAGTTTGAAGGAAACAGTAGTCACTGGGAAATCCCGTTTAAAGACTAGGGAACTGAGTTAGATACTGGTCACCTTTATAGTTTAGTGAAATGAGTTGGCGTTTTTGACAAAAGGTGTGTTAGGAATTTAAACTTTCATTTTCATAGGGTTCAGATACCTTAAAAAGTTATGTTCCTACCACTAATATTGACAGTTTATTGTTCGTGTAAAGATTAGGTCTAGGGCTAGTGTTAGGGCTAGGGTTAGGGTTACGGTTAGGATTAGGGTTAGGGTTCAGATTAGGGTTAGGGTTAGGGTTCGGGCTAGTGTTAGGGTTAGGGTTAGGGTTAGGGTTAGGGTTCAGGCTAGGGTTAGGCGTAGGATTAGGATTAGGGTTAGGGTTAGGGTTCGGGCTAGGGTTAGTATCAAGGTTACGGTAGGGTTAGGGTTAGGGTTTAGGGTTTAGGGTTAGGGTTAGGGTTATGGTTAGGGTAGGGTTAGGTTTCGGGCTAGGGTTAGGGTTAGGGTTAGGGTTAGGGTTCGGGCTAGGGTTAGGGTTAGGGTTATGGTTAGGGTTCGGGCTAGGGTTAGGGTTAGGGTTAAAGCTAGTGTTAGGGCTAGGGTTAGGGTTAGGGTTAGGGTTAGGTTTAGGGTTAGGGTTAGGGTTCGGGCTAGGGTTCGGGTTAGGGTTAGGGTTAGGGTTCGGGCTAGGGTTAGGGTTAGGGATAGGGTTAAGGTTAGGTTAGGTTTAGGGTTAGTGTTAGGGTTGGGGCTAAGGTTAGGGTTAGGGTTAGGGTTAGGGTTAGGGTTAGGGATCGGGCTATGGTTAGGGTTAGGGTTAGGGATCGGGCTAGGGTTAGGGTTAGGGTTAGGATTAGGGTTAAGGTTCAGATTAGGGTTAAGGTTAGGGTTTGGGCTAGTGTTAGGGTTAGGGTTAGTGTTCAGGCTAGGATTAGGCGTAGGAATAGAATTAAGGTTAGGGTTAGGGTTCGGGCTAGGATTAGTATCAAGGTTAGGGTTAGTGTTAGGGTTTAGGGTTTAGGGTTAGGGTTAGGGTTAGGTTTCGGGCTAGGGTTAGGGTTAGGGTTAGGGTTAGGTTCGGGCTAGGGTTAGGGTTAGGGTTAGGGTTAGGGTTTGTGCTAGGGTTAGGCTTAGGGTTAAAGCTAGTGTTAGGGCTAGGGTTAGGGTTAGGGTTGGGGCTAGGGTTAGGGTTAGGGTTAGGGTTAAAGCTAGTGTTAGGTCTAAGGTTAGGGTTAGGGTTCGGGCTACGGTTAGGCGTAGGTTTAGGATTAGGGTTAGGGTTAGGGTTAGGGTTCAGGCTAGGGTTAGGCGTAGGTTTAGGATTAGGGTTAGGGTTAGGGTTCGGGGTAGGGTTAGTATTAAGGTTAGGGTTAAGGTTAGGGTTTAGGGTTTAGGGTTAGGGTTAGGGTTATGGTTAGGATTAGGGTGAGGGTTAGGCGTAGGTTTAGGATTAGGGTTAGGGTTAGGGTTCGGGATAGGGTTAGTGTTAAGGTTAGGGTTAGGGTTAGGGTTAGGGTTAGGTTTAGTGTTAGGGTTAGGGTTCGGGCTAGGGTTAGGGTTAGGGATAGGGTTAAGGTTAGGGTTAGGTTTAGGGTTAGGGTTAGGGTTGGGGCTAGGGTTAGGGTTAGGGTTAGGGTTAAAGCTAGTGTTAGGGCTAGGGTTAGGTTAGGGTTCGGGCTAGGGCTAGGGTTAGGGTTAGGGTTAGGGTTCGAGCTTCAGTTAGGGTTAGGGTTAGGGTTAGGGTTAGGGTTAGGGTTAGGGTTAGGGTTAGGGTTAGGGCTAGGGCTAGTGTTAATCTAGGGTGAGGGTTAGGGTTGAGGTTAGGGTTATAAGTAGTGTTAGGGCTATGGCAAGGGTTAGAGTTAGGGATACGGCTAGGGTTATTGTTAGGGCTAGAGCTTGAGTTACAGTTAGAGTTAGAGCTAGGGTTAGGGTTCTGTTATGGCTAGGATTTGGGTTAGAGCTAGGTTTAGGACAAGAACTAGGGACCGTCTAAGGGTTCAGATTAAAATTAGGATTATGGTTTATTAACATTAGGAATTCACAAAGAATGACCTTGAATCACTGGACAAGGGTGTAGAAAACACTGAAATTTAACAATGATAGACAAGGGAAATATTTAGGAATGTGCTTTATACACTAGGAATACATGTTCAAAGAGATTTAATATCTGTAGCTCACAATTTAGTCACTGGGAAATCGTGTTCAAAGAGCTGAAAATGATTGTGATACTGTTACATTTTTTATTCCCTAAAAATGATTTGGCCTTTTTGGAATAATTTGGTGAGAAACTTAAAAATTATTATCCTAGACATGATATAAGAGCATAGAAGTATTCAAAACCCTTAAGAATCATAATGATAGTTATTCTAATGTTCAAAGTAGTAATAATTACATTTAAAGGGCTGCTATAATGAAACAAGTCTTGGAAAACCCTTGGAATTCACAATGAATGAGCTTGAATGACTGGACAAAAGGGAATCAAACACTGAGAATTCACAGTAAGAGACTACGGAAATTTTTAAGAATGTGCTTCATATACAGGGAATAAAGGTTCAAAGAGCGTTAATAATTGACGGACACTTTGTATTCACTGGGAAGTTGTCTTCAAAGAGCAGAGAACTGAGTTGGATACTGGTTTCATTTATAATTTTGTCCAGATGAGTTGGCATTTTTGAAAGAAAGTTGGTTAAATATTAAAACTTTCCTTTTCATAGTGCTCAGAAAACTGGAAGAAATGTGACAACTCTCACAGACCTGGGAAATGACTACGAATGTGTCTGATACACTAGTAATACGTTTGTGGTACCTTAATACATGTAGGGCACTGTTACCATACTGAGAATTTGCATTCCAAGATGTGTGAAAGGTAGGAGAGTGTATAAAATTGTAATCACTCATGTTAATAGAGCTGGTATATATGGAAAAACGCTGCATAAACACTTGGATTTCACAATGAAGGTTAGGTTTATGGTGAGGTTTAGGGATAGGGCTAGAGCTCGGGTTAGAGTTGGGGTTATGGTTATTCCTAGGGTTAGGTTAAGTTTTCGGTGTAGGGCTAGGGTTAGGTTTAGGGCAAAGGCTCGGTTTATGTTAGGGCTACGGTTAAGGTTAGGGTTATTGTGTATTAACATTAGTAATTCTCAATGAATGACCTTGAATCACTGGACAAAATTGAATCAAACAGTTAGATTTAACAATAACAGTCAAGGGAAATATTTAAGAATGTGCTTGTTACACTAGGAATACATGGTTCAAAGACCTTTAATATGAAAAGTACACAATTTCGTCCCTGGGAAATCGTGTTGAAGAGCTAAGAAGTGAGTGCGATACTGTTTACAGTTTTTATTACATCAAGATGAGTTGGCGTTTCAGGATTAAAGTTGGTTTAAAACTTAAAAATTCGTTCTCATAGACCTGATATAACAGTATGAAAGTATTCAAAATCCCTTAAGAATCAAAAGAATAGCTATTCTAGGATCAAAGTAATAATAATTTATGTTTAAAGGGCTGGTATATATGGAATAAGTCTGTATAAACCCTTGGAATTCACAATGAATGAGCTTGAATGACTGGACAAAAGGGAATCAAACGCTGAGAATTCACATTAAGAGACTAGGGAAACATTTAAGAATGCTTCACATACTAGGAATATAGGTTAGAAGAGCATTAAAGTTTGAAGGAAACAGTAGTCACTGGGAAATCCCGTTTAAAGACTAGGGAACTGAGTTAGATACTGGTCACCTTTATAGTTTAGTGAAATGAGTTGGCGTTTTTGACAAAAGGTGTGTTAGGAATTTAAACTTTCATTTTCATAGGGTTCAGATACCTTAAAAAGTTATGTTCCTACCACTAATATTGACAGTTTATTGTTAGTGTAAAGATTAGGTCTAGGGCTAGTGTTAGGGCTAGGGTTAGGGTTACGGTTAGGATTAGGGTTAGGGTTCAGATTAGGGTTAGGGTTAGGGTTCGGGCTAGTGTTAGGGTTAGGGTTAGGGTTAGGGTTAGGGTTCAGGCTAGGGTTAGGCGTAGGATTAGGATTAGGGTTAGGGTTAGGGTTCGGGCTAGGGTTAGTATCAAGGTTAGGGGTAGGGTTAGGGTTAGGGTTTAGGGTTTAGGGTTAGGGTTAGGGTTATGGTTAGGGTAGGGTTAGGTTTCGGGCTAGGGTTAGGGTTAGGGTTAGGGTTAGGGTTCGGGCTAGGGTTAGGGTTAGGGTTATGGTTAGGGTTCGGGCTAGGGTTAGGGTTAGGGTTAAAGCTAGTGTTAGGGCTAGGGTTAGGGTTAGGGTTAGGGTTAGGTTTAGGGTTAGGGTTAGGGTTCGGGCTAGGGTTCGGGTTAGGGTTAGGGTTAGGGTTCGGGCTAGGGTTAGGGTTAGGGATAGTGTTAAGGTTAGGTTAGGTTTAGGGTTAGTGTTAGGGTTGGGGCTAAGGTTAGGGTTAGGGTTAGGGTTAGGGTTAGGGTTAGGGATCGGGCTATGGTTAGGGTTAGGGTTAGGGATCGGGCTAGGGTTAGGGTTAGGGTTAGGATTAGGGTTAAGGTTCAGATTAGGGTTAGGGTTAGGGTTTGGGCTAGTGTTAGGGTTAGGGTTAGTGTTCAGGCTAGGATTAGGCGTAGGAATAGAATTAAGGTTAGGGTTAGGGTTCGGGCTAGGATTAGTATCAAGGTTAGGGTTAGTGTTAGGGTTTAGGGTTTAGGGTTAGGGTTAGGGTTAGGTTTCGGGCTAGGGTTAGGGTTAGGGTTAGGGTTAGGTTCGGGCTATGGTTAGGGTTAGGGTTAGGGTTAGGGTTTGTGCTAGGGTTAGGCTTAGGGTTAAAGCTAGTGTTAGGGCTAGGGTTAGGGTTAGGGTTGGGGCTAGGGTTAGGGTTAGGGTTAGGGTTAAAGCTAGTGTTAGGGCTAAGGTTAGGGTTAGGGTTCGGGCTACGGTTAGGCGTAGGTTTAGGATTAGGGTTAGTGTTAGGGTTAGGGTTCAGGCTAGGGTTAGGCGTAGGTTTAGGATTAGGGTTAGGGTTAGGGTTCGGGGTAGGGTTAGTATTAAGGTTAGGGTTAAGGTTAGGGTTTAGGGTTTAGGGTTAGGGTTAGGGTTATGGTTAGGATTAGGGTGAGGGTTAGTCGTAGGTTTAGGATTAGGGTTAGGGTTAGGGTTCGGGATAGGGTTAGTGTTAAGGTTAGGGTTAGGGTTAGGGTTAGGGTTAGGTTTAGTGTTAGGGTTAGGGTTCGGGCTAGGGTTAGGGTTAGGGATAGGGTTAAGGTTAGGGTTAGGTTTAGGGTTAGGGTTAGGGTTGGGGCTAGGGTTAGGGTTAGGGTTAGGGTTAAAGCTAGTGTTAGGGCTAGGGTTAGGTTAGGGTTCGGGCTAGGGCTAGGGTTAGGGTTAGGTTTAGGGTTCGAGCTTCAGTTAGGGTTAGGGTTAGGGTTAGGGTTAGGGTTAGGGTTAGGGTTAGGGTTAGGGTTAGGGCTAGGGCTAGTGTTAATCTAGGGTGAGGGTTAGGGTTGAGGTTAGGGTTATAAGTAGTGTTAGGGCTATGGCAAGGGTTAGAGTTAGGGATACGGCTAGGGTTATTGTTAGGGCTAGAGCTTGAGTTACAGTTAGAGTTAGAGCTAGGGTTAGGGTTCTGTTATGGCTAGGATTTGGGTTAGAGCTAGGTTTAGGACAAGAACTAGGGACCGTCTAAGGGTTCAGATTAAAATTAGGATTATGGTTTATTAACATTAGGAATTCACAAAGAATGACCTTGAATCACTGGACAAGGGTGTAGAAAACACTGAAATTTAACAATGATAGACAAGGGAAATATTTAGGAATGTGCTTTATACACTAGGAATACATGTTCAAAGAGATTTAATATCTGTAGCTCACAATTTAGTCACTGGGAAATCGTGTTCAAAGAGCTGAAAATGATTGTGATACTGTTACATTTTTTATTCCCTAAAAATGATTTGGCCTTTTTGGAATAATTTGGTGAGAAACTTAAAAATTATTATCCTAGACATGATATAAGAGCATAGAAGTATTCAAAACCCTTAAGAATCATAATGATAGTTATTCTAATGTTCAAAGTAGTAATAATTACATTTAAAGGGCTGCTATAATGGAACAAGTCTTGGAAAACCCTTGGAATTCACAATGAATGAGCTTGAATGACTGGACAAAAGGGAATCAAACACTGAGAATTCACAATAAGAGACTAGGGAAATATTTAAGAATGTGCTTCATATACAGGGAATAAAGGTTCAAAGAGCGTTAATAATTGACGGACACTTTGTATTCACTGGGAAGTTGTCTTCAAAGAGCAGAGAACTGAGTTGGATACTGGTTTCATTTATAATTTTGTCCAGATGAGTTGGCATTTTTGAAAGAAAGTTGGTTAAATATTAAAACTTTCCTTTTCATAGTGCTCAGAAAACTGGAAGAAATGTGACAACTCTCACAGACCTGGGAAATGACTACGAATGTGTCTGATACACTAGTAATACGTTTGTGGTACCTTAATACATGTAGGGCACTGTTACCATACTGAGAATTTGCATTCCAAGATGTGTGAAAGGTAGGAGAGTGTATAAAATTGTAATCACTCATGTTAATAGAGCTGGTATATATGGAAAAACGCTGCATAAACACTTGGATTTCACAATGAAGGTTAGGTTTATGGTGAGGTTTAGGGATAGGGCTAGAGCTCGGGTTAGAGTTGGGGTTATGGTTATTCCTAGGGTTAGGTTAAGTTTTCGGTGTAGGGCTAGGGTTAGGTTTAGGGCAAAGGCTCGGTTTATGTTAGGGCTACGGTTAAGGTTAGGGTTATTGTGTATTAACATTAGTAATTCTCAATGAATGACCTTGAATCACTGGACAAAATTGAATCAAACAGTTAGATTTAACAATAACAGTCAAGGGAAATATTTAAGAATGTGCTTGTTACACTAGGAATACATGGTTCAAAGACCTTTAATATGAAAAGTACACAATTTCGTCCCTGGGAAATCGTGTTGAAGAGCTAAGAAGTGAGTGCGATACTGTTTACAGTTTTTATTACATCAAGATGAGTTGGCGTTTCAGGATTAAAGTTGGTTTAAAACTTAAAAATTCGTTCTCATAGACCTGATATAACAGTATGAAAGTATTCAAAATCCCTTAAGAATCAAAAGAATAGCTATTCTAGGATCAAAGTAATAATAATTTATGTTTAAAGGGCTGGTATATATGGAATAAGTCTGTATAAACCCTTGGAATTCACAATGAATGAGCTTGAATGACTGGACAAAAGGGAATCAAACGCTGAGAATTCACATTAAGAGACTAGGGAAACATTTAAGAATGCTTCACATAGTAGGAATATACCTTAGAAGAGCATTAAAGTTTGAACGAAACTGTAGTCACTGGGAAATCCCGTTTAAAGACTAGGGAACTGAGTTAGATACTGGTCACCTTTATAGTTTAGTGAAATGAGTTGGCGTTTTTGACAAAAGGTGTGTTAGGAATTTAAACTTTCATTTTCATAGGGTTCAGATACCTTAAAAAGTTATGTTCCTACCACTAATATTGACAGTTTATTGTTAGTGTAAAGATTAGGTCTAGGGCTAGTGTTAGGGCTAGGGTTAGGGTTACGGTTAGGATTAGGGTTAGGGTTCAGATTAGGGTTAGGGTTAGGGTTCGGGCTAGTGTTAGGGTTAGGGTTAGGGTTAGGGTTAGGGTTCAGGCTAGGGTTAGGCGTAGGATTAGGATTAGGGTTAGGGTTAGGGTTCGGGCTAGGGTTAGTATCAAGGTTAGGGGTAGGGTTAGGGTTAGGGTTTAGGGTTTAGGGTTAGGGTTAGGGTTATGGTTAGGGTAGGGTTAGGTTTCGGGCTAGGGTTAGGGTTAGGGTTAGGGTTCGGACTAGGGTTAGGGTTAGGGTTATGGTTAGGGTTCGGGCTAGGGTTAGGGTTAGGGTTAAAGCTAGTGTTAGGGCTAGGGTTAGGGTTAGGGTTAGGGTTAGGTTTAGGGTTAGGGTTAGGGTTCGGGCTAGGGTTCGGGTTAGGGTTAGGGTTAGGGTTCGGGCTAGGGTTAGGGTTAGGGATAGGGTTAAGGTTAGGTTAGGTTTAGGGTTAGTGTTAGGGTTGGGGCTAAGGTTAGGGTTAGGGTTAGGGTTAGGGTTAGGGTTAGGGATCGGGCTATGGTTAGGGTTAGGGTTAGGGATCGGGCTAGGGTTAGGGTTAGGGTTAGGATTAGGTTTAAGGTTCAGATTAGGGTTAGGGTTAGGGTTTGGGCTAGTGTTAGGGTTAGGGTTAGTGTTCAGGCTAGGATTAGGCGTAGGAATAGAATTAAGGTTAGGGTTAGGGTTCGGGCTAGGATTAGTATCAAGGTTAGGGTTAGTGTTAGGGTTTAGGGTTTAGGGTTAGGGTTAGGGTTAGGTTTCGGGCTAGGGTTAGGGTTAGGGTTAGGGTTAGGGTTAGGTTCGGGCTAGGGTTAGGGTTAGGGTTAGGGTTAGGGTTTGTGCTAGGGTTAGGCTTAGGGTTAAAGCTAGTGTTAGGGCTAGGGTTAGGGTTAGGGTTGGGGCTAGGGTTAGGGTTAGGGTTAGGGTTAAAGCTAGTGTTAGGGCTAAGGTTAGGGTTAGGGTTCGGGCTACGGTTAGGCGTAGGTTTAGGATTAGGGTTAGGGTTAGGGTTAGGGTTCAGGCTAGGGTTAGGCGTAGGTTTAGGATTAGGGTTTGGGTTAGGGTTCGGGGTAGGGTTAGTATTAAGGTTAGGGTTAAGGTTAGGGTTTAGGGTTTAGGGTTAGGGTTAGGGTTATGGTTAGGATTAGGGTTAGGGTTAGGCGTAGGTTTAGGATTAGGGTTAGGGTTAGGGTTCGGGATAGGGTTAGTTTTAAGGTTAGGGTTAGGGTTAGGGTTAGGGTTAGGTTTAGTGTTAGGGTTAGGGTTCGGGCTAGGGTTAGGGTTAGGGATAGGGTTAAGTTTAGGGTTAGGTTTAGGGTTAGGGTTAGGGTTGGGGCTAGGGTTAGGGTTAGGGTTAGGTTTAAAGCTAGTGTTAGGGCTAGGGTTAGGTTAGGGTTCGGGCTAGGGCTAGGGTTAGGGTTAGGGTTAGGGTTCGAGCTTCAGTTAGGGTTAGGGTTAGGGTTAGGGTTAGGGTTAGGGTTAGGGTTAGGGCTAGGGCTAGTGTTAATCTAGGGTGAGGGTTAGGGTTGAGGTTAGGGTTAGGGTTAGGGTTAGGGTTAGGTTTAGGGTTAGAGTTAGGGTTCGGGCTTGGGTTAGGGTTAGGGTTAGGGTTCGAGCTTCAGTTAGGGTTAGGGTTAGGGTTAGGGTTAGGGTTAGGGTTAGGGTTAGGGCTAGGGCTAGTGTTAATCTACGGTGAGGGTTAGGGTTGAGGTTAGGGTTATAAGTAGTGTTAGGGCTATGGCAAGGGTTAGAGTTAGGGATACGGCTAGGGTTATTGTTAGGGCTAGAGCTTGAGTTACAGTTAGAGTTAGAGCTAGGGTTAGGGTTCTGTTATGGCTAGGATTTGGGTTAGAGCTAGGTTTAGGACAAGAACTAGGGACCGTCTAAGGGTTCAGATTAAAATTAGGATTATGGTTTATTAACATTAGGAATTCACAAAGAATGACCTTGAATCACTGGACAAGGGTGTAGAAAACACTGAAATTTAACAATGATAGACAAGGGAAATATTTAGGAATGTGCTTTATACACTAGGAATACATGTTCAAAGAGATTTAATATCTGTAGCTCACAATTTAGTCACTGGGAAATCGTGTTCAAAGAGCTGAAAATGATTGTGATACTGTTACATTTTTTATTCCCTAAAAATGATTTGGCCTTTTTGGAATAATTTGGTGAGAAACTTAAAAATTATTATCCTAGACATGATATAAGAGCATAGAAGTATTCAAAACCCTTAAGAATCATAATGATAGTTATTCTAATGTTCAAAGTAGTAATAATTACATTTAAAGGGCTGCTATAATGGAACAAGTCTTGGAAAACCCTTGGAATTCACAATGAATGAGCTTGAATGACTGGACAAAAGGGAATCAAACACTGAGAATTCACAGTAAGAGACTAGGGAAATATTTAAGAATGTGCTTCATATACAGGGAATAAAGGTTCAAAGAGCGTTAATAATTGACGGACACTTTGTATTCACTGGGAAGTTGTCTTCAAAGAGCAGAGAACTGAGTTGGATACTGGTTTCATTTATAATTTTGTCCAGATGAGTTGGCATTTTTGAAAGAAAGTTGGTTAAATATTAAAACTTTCCTTTTCATAGCGCTCAAATAACTGGAAAAAATGTTACAACTCTCACAGACCTGGGAAATGACTACGAATGTGTCTGATACACTAGTAATACGTTTGTGGTACCTTAATACATGTAGGGCACTGTTACCATACTGAGAATTTGCATTCCAAGATGTGTGAAAGGTAGGAGAGTCTATAAAATTGTAATCACTCATGTTAATAGAGCTGGTATATATGGAAAAACGCTGCATAAACACTTGGATTTCACAATGAAGGTTAGGTTTATGGTGAGGCTTAGGTATAGGGCTAGAGCTCGGGTTAGAGTTGGGGTTATGGTGATTCCTAGGGTTAGGTTAAGGTTTTGGTTTAGGGCTAGGGTTAGGTTTAGGGCAAAGGCTCGGTTTATGTTAGGGCTACGGTTAAGGTTAGGGTTATTGTGTATTAACATTAGTAATTCTCAATGAATGACCTTGAATTACTGGACAAAATTGAATCAAACAGTGAGATTTAACAATAATAGTCAAGGGAAATATTTAAGAATGTGCTTGTTACACTAGGAATACATGGTTCAAAGACCTTTAATATGAAAAGTACACAATTTCGTCCCTGGGAAATCGTGTTGAAGAGCTAAGAAGTGAGTGTGATACTGTTTACATTTTTTATCACATCAAAATGAGTTGGCGTTTCAGGATTAAAGTTGGTTTAAAACTTAAAAATTCGTTCTCATAGACCTGATATAACAGTATGAAAGTATTCAAAATCACTTAAGAATCAAAAGGATAGCTATTCTAGGATCAAAGTAATAATAATTTATGTTTAAAGGGCTGGTATATATAGAATAAGTCTATAGAAACCCTTGGAATTCACAATGAATGAGCTTGAATGACTGCACAAAAGGGAATCAAACGCTGAGAATTCACAATAAGAGACTAGGGAAACATTTAAGAATTCTTCACATACTAGGAATATAGGTTAGAAGAGCAATAAAGTTTGAAGGAAACTGTAGTCACTGGGAAATCCCGTTTAAAGACTAGGGAACTGAGTTAGATACTGGTCACCTTTATACTTTAGTGAAATGAGTTGGCGTTTTTGACAAAAGGTGGGTTAGGCATTTAAACTTTCATTTTCATAGGGTTCAGATACCGTATAAAGTTATGTTCCTACCACTAATATTGACAGTTTATTGTTAGTGTAAAGATTAGGTCTAGGGCTAGTGTTAGGTCTAGGGTTAGGGTTACGGTTAGGATTAGGGTTAGGGTTCAGATTAGGGTTAGGGTTAGGGTTCGGGCTAGTGTTAGGGTTAGGGTTAGGGTTAGGGTTAGGGTTCAGGCTAGGGTTAGGCGTAGGATTAGGATTAGGGTTAGGGTTAGGGTTCGGGCTAGGGTTAGTATCAAGGTTAGGGGTAGGGTTAGGTTTAGGGTTTAGGGTTTAGGGTTAGGGTTAGGGTTATGGTTAGGGTAGGGTTAGGTTTCGGGCTAGGGTTAGGGTTAGGGTTAGGGTTAGGGTTCGGGCTAGGGTTAGGGTTAGGGTTATGGTTAGGGTTCGGGCTAGGGTTAGGGTTAGGGTTAAAGCTAGTGTTAGGGCTAGGGTTAGGGTTAGGGTTAGGGTTAGGGTTAAAGCTAGTGTTAGGGCTATGGTTAGGGTTAGGGTTCGGGCTAGGGTTAGTATTAAGGTTAGGGTTAGGGTTAGGGTTTAGGGTTTAGGGTTAGGGTTAGGGTTAGGGTTAGGGTTAAAGCTAGTGTTAGGGCTAGGGTTAGGGTTAGGGTTAGGGTTAGGGTTAAAGCTAGTGTTAGGGCTATGGTTAGGGTTAGGAATCGGGCTAGGGTTAGGCGTAGGTTTAGGATTAGCGTTAGTGTTAGGGTTCGGGGTAGGGTTAATATTAATGTTAGGGTTAGGGTTAGGGTTTAGGTTTTAGGGTTAGGGTTAGGTTAGGGTTAGGGTTAGGCGTAGGTTTAGGATTAGGTTTAGGGTTAGGGTTCGGGCTAGGGTTAGTGTTATAGTTAGGGTTAGGGTTAGGGTTAGGGTTAGGGTTAGGGTTAGGTTTAGGGTTAGGGTTAGGGTTCGGGCTTGGGTTAGGGTTAGGGTTAGGGTTAGGGTTCGGGTTAGGGTTAGGTTTAGGGTTAGGGTTAGGGTTCGCGCTAGGCTTCGGGTTAGGGTTAGTGTTAGGGTTTGGGCTAGGGTTAGGGATAGGGTTAAGGTTAGGTTAGGTTTAGGGTTAGTGTTAGGGTTGGGGCTACGGTTAGGGTTAGGGTTAGGGTTAGGGTTAGGGTTAGGGTTAGGGATCGGGCTAGGGTTAGGATCAGGGTTAGGGATCGGGCTAGGGTTAGGGTTAGGGTTAGGATTAGGGTTAGGGTTCAGATTAGGCTTAGGGTTAGGGTTCGGTCTAGTGTTAGGGTTAGGGTTAGTGTTCAGGCTAGGGTTAGGCGTAGGAATAGAATTAGGGTTAGGGTTAGGGTTCGGGCTAGGTTTATTATCAAGATTAGGGTTAGTGTTAGGGTTTAGGGTTTAGGGTTAGGGTTAGGGTTAGGTTTTGGGCTAGGGTTAGGGTTAGGGTTAGGGTTAGGTTCGGGCTAGGGTTAGGGTTAGGGTTAGGCTTAAAGCTAGTGTTAGGGCTAGGGTTAGGGTTAGGGTTGGGGCTAGGGTTAGGGTTAGGGTTAGGGTTAGGGTTAAAGCTAGTGTTAGGGCTAAGGTTAGGGTTAGGGCTCGGTCTACGGTTAGGCGTAGGTTTAGGATTAGGATTAGGGTTAGGGTTAGGGTTCGGGGTAGGGTTAGTATTAAGGTTAGGGTTAGGGTTAGGGTTTAGGGTTTAGGGTTAGGGTTAGGGTTATGGTTAGGATTAGGGTTAGGGTTAGGCGTAGGTTTAGGATTAGGGTTAGGTTAGGGTTCGGGCTAGGGCTAGGGTTAGGGTTAGGGTTAGGGTTTGAGCTTCAGTTAGGGTTAGGGTTAGGGTTAGGGCTAGGGCTAGTGTTAATCTAGGGTGAGGGTTAGGGTTGAGGTTAGGGTTATAAGTAGTGTTAATGCTATGGCAAGGGTTAGAGTTAGGGATACGGCTAGGGTTATTGTTAGGGCTAGAGCTTGAGTTACAGTTAGAGTTAGAGCTAGGGTTAGGGTTCTGTTATGGCTAGGATTTGGGTTAGAGCTAGGTTTAGGACAAGAACTAGGGACCGTCTAAGGGTTCAGATTAAAATTAGGATTATGGTTTATTAACATTAGTACTTCTCAATGAATGACCTTGAATCACTGGACAAAATTGAATCAAACAGTGAGATTTAACAATAATAGACAAGGGAAATATTTAAGAATGTGCTTGTTACACTAGGAATACATAGTTCAAAGACCTTTAATATGAAAAGTACACAATTTCGTCCCTGGGAAATCGTGTTGAAGAGCTAAGAAGTGAGTGCGATACTGTTTACATTTTTTATTACATCAAAATGAGTTGGCGTTTCAGTATTAAAGTTGGTGGAAAACTTAAAAATTCTTCCTCATAGACTTGATATAATAGTATGAAAGTATTCAAAATCCCTTAAGAATCAAAAGGATAGCTATTCTAGGATCAAAGTAATAATAATTTATGTTTAAAGGGCTGGTATATATAGAATAAGTCTATATAAACCCTTGGAATTCACAATGAATGAGCTTGAATGACTGGACAAAACGGAATCAAACGCTGAGAATTCACAGTAAGAGACTAGGGAAACATTTAAGAATGCTTCACATACTAGGAATATAGGTTAGAAGAGCATTAAAGTTTGAAGGAAACAGTAGTCACTGGGAAATCCCGTTTAAAGACTAGGGAACTGAGTTAGATACTGGTCACCTTTATAGTTTAGTGAAATGAGTTGGCGTTTTTGACAAAAGGTGTGTTAGGAATTTAAACTTTCATTTTCATAGGGTTCAGATACCTTAAAAAGTTATGTTCCTACCACTAATATTGACAGTTTATTGTTAGTGTAAAGATTAGGGCTAGGGCTAGTGTTAGGGCTAGGGTTAGGGTTACGGTTAGGATTAGGGTTAGGGTTCAGATTAGGGTTAGGGTTAGGGTTCGGGCTAGTGTTAGGGTTAGGGTTAGGGTTAGGGTTAGGGTTCAGGCTAGGGTTAGGCGTAGGATTAGGATTAGGGTTAGTGTTAGGGTTCGGGCTAGGGTTAGTATCAAGGTTAGGGGTAGGGTTAGGGTTAGGGTTAGGGTTATGGTTAGGGTAGGGTTAGGTTTCGGGCTAGGGTTAGGGTTAGGGTTAGGGTTAGGGTTCGGGCTAGGGTTAGGGTTAGGGTTATGGTTAGGGTTCGGGCTAGGGTTAGGGTTAGGGTTAAAGCTAGTTTTAGGGCTAGTGTTAGGGTTAGGGTTAGGGTTAGGTTTAGGGTTAGGGTTAGGGTTCGGGCTAGGGTTCGGGTTAGGGTTAGGGTTAGGGTTCGGGCTAGGGTTAGGGTTAGGGATAGGGTTAAGGTTAGGTTAGGTTTAGGGTTAGTGTTAGGGTTGGGGCTAAGGTTAGGGTTAGGGTTAGGGTTAGGGTTAGGGTTAGGGATCGGGCTATGGTTAGGTTTAGGGTTAGGGATCGGGCTAGGGTTAGGGTTAGGGTTAGGATTAGGGTTAAGGTTCAGATTAGGGTTAGGGTTAGGGTTTGGGCTAGTGTTAGGGTTAGGGTTAGTGTTCAGGCTAGGATTAGGCGTAGGAATAGAATTAAGGTTAGGGTTAGGGTTCGGGCTAGGATTAGTATCAAGGTTAGGGTTAGTGTTAGGGTTTAGGGTTTAGGGTTAGGGTTAGGGTTAGGTTTTGGGCTAGGGTTAGGGTTAGGGTTAGGGTTAGGTTCGGGCTAGGGTTAGGGTTAGGGTTAGGGTTAGGGTTTGTGCTAGGGTTAGGCTTAGGGTTAAAGCTAGTGTTAGGGCTAGGGTTAGGGTTAGGGTTGGGGCTAGGGTTAGGGTTAGGGTTAGGGTTAAAGCTAGTGTTAGGGCTAAGGTTAGGGTTAGGGTTCGGGCTACGGTTAGGCGTAGGTTTAGGATTAGGGTTAGGGTTAGGGTTAGGGTTCAGGCTAGGGTTAGGCGTAGGTTTAGGATTAGGGTTAGGGTTAGGGTTCGGGGTAGGGTTAGTATTAAGGTTAGGGTTAAGGTTAGGGTTTAGGGTTTAGGGTTAGGGTTAGGGTTATGGTTAGGATTAGGGTGAGGGTTAGGCGTAGGTTTAGGATTAGGGTTAGGGTTAGGGTTCGGGATAGGGTTAGTGTTAAGTTTAGGGTTAGGTTAGGGTTAGGGTTAGGTTTAGTGTTAGGGTTAGGGTTCGGGCTAGGGTTAGGGTTAGGGATAGGGTTAAGGTTAGGGTTAGGTTTAGGGTTAGGGTTAGGGTTGGGGCTAGGGTTAGGGTTAGGGTTAGGGTTAAAGCTAGTGTTAGGGCTAGGGTTAGGTTAGGGTTCGGGCTAGGGCTAGGGTTAGGGTTAGGGTTAGGGTTCGAGCTTCAGTTAGGGTTAGGGTTAGGGTTAGGGTTAGGGTTAGGGTTAGGGTTAGGGTTAGGGTTAGGGTTAGAGCTAGGGCTAGTGTTAATCTAGGGTGAGGGTTAGGGTTGAGGTTAGGGTTATAAGTAGTGTTAGGGCTATGGCAAGGGTTAGAGTTAGGGTTTCGGCTAGGGTTATTGTTAGGGCTAGAGCTTGAGTTACAGTTAGAGTTAGAGCTAGGGTTAGGGTTCTGTTATGGCTAGGATTTGGGTTAGAGCTATGTTTAGGACAAGAACTAGGGACCGTCTAAGGGTTCAGATTAAAATTAGGATTATGGTTTATTAACATTAGGAATTCACAAAGAATGACCTTGAATCACTGGACAAGGGTGTAGAAAACACTGAAATTTAACAATGATAGACAAGGGAAATATTTAGGAATGTGCTTTATACACTAAGAATACATGTTCAAAGAGATTTAATATCTGTAGCTCACTATTTAGTCACTGGGAAATCGTGTTCAAAGAGCTGAAAATGATTGTGATACTGTTACATTTTTTATTCCCTAAAAATGATTTGGCCTTTTTGGAATAATTTGGTGAGAAACTTAAAAATTATTATCCTAGACATGATATAAGAGCATAGAAGTATTCAAAACCCTTAAGAATCATAATGATAGTTATTCTAATGTTCAAAGTAGTAATAATTACATTTAAAGGGCTGCTATAATGGAACAAGTCTTGGAAAACCCTTGGAATTCACAATGAATGAGCTTGAATGACTGGACAAAAGGGAATCAAACACTGAGAATTCACAGTAAGAGACTAGGGAAATATTTAAGAATGTGCTTCATATACAGGGAATAAAGGTTCAAAGAGCGTTAATAATTGACGGACACTTTGTATTCACTGGGAAGTTGTCTTCAAAGAGCAGAGAACTGAGTTGGATACTGGTTTCATTTATAATTTTGTCCAGATGAGTTGGCATTTTTGAAAGAAAGTTGGTTAAATATTAAAACTTTCCTTTTCATAGCGCTCAAATAACTGGAAAAAATGTTACAACTCTCACAGACCTGGGAAATGACTACGAATGTGTCTGATACACTAGTAATACGTTTGTGGTACCTTAATACATGTAGGGCACTGTTACCATACTGAGAATTTGCATTCCAAGATGTGTGAAAGGTAGGAGAGTCTATAAAATTGTAATCACTCATGTTAATAGAGCTGGTATATATGGAAAAACGCTGCATAAACACTTGGATTTCACAATGAAGGTTAGGTTTATGGTGAGGCTTAGGGATAGGGCTAGAGCTCGGGTTAGAGTTGGGGTTATGGTTATTCCTAGGGTTAGGTTAAGGTTTTGGTTTAGGGCTAGGGTTAGGTTTAGGGCAAAGGCTCGGTTTATGTTAGGGCTACGGTTAAGGTTAGGGTTATTGTGTATTAACATTAGTAATTCTCAATGAATGACCTTGAATTACTGGACAAAATTGAATCAAACAGTGAGATTTAACAATAATAGTCAAGGGAAATATTTAAGAATGTGCTTGTTACACTAGGAATACATGGTTCAAAGACCTTTAATATGAAAAGTACACAATTTCGTCCCTGGGAAATCGTGTTGAAGAGCTAAGAAGTGAGTGTGATACTGTTTACATTTTTTATCACATCAAAATGAGTTGGCGTTTCAGGATTAAAGTTGGTTTAAAACTTAAAAATTCGTTCTCATAGACCTGATATAACAGTATGAAAGTATTCAAAATCCCTTAAGAATCAAAAGGATAGCTATTCTAGGATCAAAGTAATAATAATTTATGTTTAAAGGGCTGGTATATATAGAATAAGTCTATATAAACCCTTGGAATTCACAATGAATGAGCTTGAATGACTGGACAAAAGGGAATCAAACGCTGAGAATTCACAATAAGAGACTAGGGAAACATTTAAGAATTCTTCACATACTAGGAATATAGGTTAGAAGAGCATTAAAGTTTGAAGGAAACTGTAGTCACTGGGAAATCCCGTTTAAAGACTAGGGAACTGAGTTAGATACTGGTCACCTTTATACTTTAGTGAAATGAGTTGGCGTTTTTGACAAAAGGTGGGTTAGGCATTTAAACTTTCATTTTCATAGGGTTCAGATACCTTATAAAGTTATGTTCCTACCACTAATATTGACAGTTTATTGTTAGTGTAAAGATTAGGTCTAGGGCTAGTGTTAGGGCTAGGGTTAGGGTTACGGTTAGGATTAGGGTTAGGGTTCAGATTAGGGTTAGGGTTAGGGTTCGGGCTAGTGTTAGGGTTAGGGTTAGGGTTAGGGTTAGGGTTCAGGCTAGGGTTAGGCGTAGGATTAGGATTAGGGTTAGGGTTAGGGTTCGGGCTAGGGTTAGTATCAAGGTTAGGGGTAGGGTTAGGGTTAGGGTTTAGGGTTTAGGGTTAGGGTTAGGGTTATGGTTAGGGTAGGGTTAGGTTTCGGGCTAGGGTTAGGGTTAGGGTTAGGGTTAGGGTTCGGGCTAGGGTTAGTATTAAGGTTAGGGTTAGGGTTAGGGTTTAGGGTTTAGGGTTAGGGTTAGGGTTAGGGTTAGGGTTAAAGCTAGTGTTAGGGCTAGGGTTAGGGTTAGGGTTAGGGTTAGGGTTAAAGCTAGTGTTAGGGCTATGGTTAGGGTTAGGATTCGGGCTAGGGTTAGGCTTAGGTTTGGGATTAGCGTTAGGGTTAGGGTTCGGGGTAGGGTTAATATTAATGTTAGGGTTAGGGTTAGGGTTTAGGTTTTAGGGTTAGGGTTAGGTTAGGGTTAGGGTTAGGCGTAGGTTTAGGATTAGGTTTAGGGTTAGGGTTCGGGCTACGGTTAGTGTTATAGTTAGGGTTAGGGTTAGGGTTAGGGTTAGGGTTAGGTTTAGGGTTAGAGTTAGGGTTCGGGCTTGGGTTAGGGTTAGGGTTAGGGTTAGGGTTCGGGTTAGGGTTAGGTTTAGGGTTAGGGTTAGGGTTCGCGCTAGGCTTCGGGTTAGGGTTAGTGTTAGGGTTCGGGCTAGGGTTAGGGATAGGGTTAAGGTTAGGTTAGGTTTAGGGTTAGTGTTAGGGTTGGGGCTACGGTTAGGGTTAGGGTTAGGGTTAGGGTTAGGGTTAGGGTTAGGGATCGGGCTAGGGTTAGGATCAGGGTTAGGGATCGGGCTAGGGTTAGGGTTAGGGTTAGGATTAGGGTTAGGGTTCAGATTAGGCTTAGGGTTAGGGTTCGGTCTAGTGTTAGGGTTAGGGTTAGTGTTCAGGCTAGGGTTAGGCGTAGGAATAGAATTAGGGTTAGGGTTAGGGTTCGGGCTAGGTTTATTATCAAGATTAGGGTTAGTGTTAGGGTTTAGGGTTTAGGGTTAGGGTTAGGGTTAGGTTTTGGGCTAGGGTTAGGGTTAGGGTTAGGGTTAGGTTCGGGCTAGGGTTAGGGTTAGGGTTAGGGTTAAAGCTAGTGTTAGGGCTAGGGTTAGGGTTAGGGTTGGGGCTAGGGTTAGGGTTAGGGTTAGGGTTAGGGTTAAAGCTAGTGTTAGGGCTAAGGTTAGGGTTAGGCCTCGGTCTACGGTTAGGCGTAGGTTTAGGATTAGGATTAGGGTTAGGGTTAGGGTTCGGGGTAGGGTTAGTATTAAGGTTAGGGTTAGGGTTAGGGTTTAGGGTTTAGGGTTAGGGTTAGGGTTATGGTTAGGATTAGGGTTAGGGTTAGGCGTAGGTTTAGGATTAGGGTTAGGTTAGGGTTCGGGCTAGGGCTAGGGTTAGGGTTAGGGTTAGGGTTTGAGCTTCAGTTAGGGTTAGGGTTAGGGTTAGGGCTAGGGCTAGTGTTAATCTAGGGTGAGGGTTAGGGTTGAGGTTAGGGTTAT